>NC_074719.1:38347011-38647011 GCF_947242115.1 Biomphalaria glabrata | reverse complement strand
GTTCAGTATCCCACAGTATGTTCAGTATTCCACAGTATGTTCAGTATCCCACAGCACGTTCAGTATCCCACAGCATGTTCAGTATCCCACAGTATGTTCAGTATGCCACAGCATGTTCAGTATCCCACAGCACGTTCAGTATCCCACAGTATGTTCAGTATCCCACAACACGTTCAGTATCCCACAGCATGTTCAGTATCCCACAGCATGTTCAGTATCCCACAGCACGTTCAGTATCCCACAGCATGTTCAGTATCCCACAGCATGTTCAATATCCCACAGTATGTTCAGTATCCCACAGCATGTTCAGTATCCCACAGCACGTTCAGTATCCCACAGCATGTTCAGTATCCCACAGCATGTTCAGTATCCCACAGCATGTTCAGTATCCCACAGCATGTTCAGTATCCCACAGCACGTTCAGTATCCCACTGCATGTTCAGTATCCCACAGCATGTTCAGTATCCCACAGTATGTTCAGTATCCCACAGCATGTTCAGTATCCCACAGTATGTTCAGTATCCCACAGCATGTTCAGTATCCCACAGCATGTTCAGTATCCCACAGCATGTTCAGTATCCCACAGCACGTTCAGTATCCCACTGCATGTTCAGTATCCCACAGCATGTTCAGTATCCCACAGTATGTTCAGTATCTCACAGCATATTCAATATCCCACAGTATGTTCAGTATCCCACAGTATGTTCAGTATCCCACAACATGTTCAGTATCCCACAGCATGTTCAGTATCCCACAGCATGTTCAGTATCCAACAGAATGTTCAGTCTCCCACAGCATGTTCAGTATCCCACAGCATGTTCAGTATCTCACAGCATATTCAATATCCCACAGCATGTACAGTATCCTACAGCATGTTCAGTATCCCACAGCATGTTCAGTATCTCACAGCATATTCAATATCCCACATCGAATTCAATATCCCACAGCATGTTAAGTATCCCACAGCATGTTCATTATCCCACAGCATGTTTAGTATCCCACAGCGTCTGTGCTTAAGTCCTCTAAAACTTTTACAACTGTTAATGTTGGGTTAACAAAACAAAAATTGGAGCTAAAGAACTGTTAATTAAATCTATTGTCTCTTTATAGTTTTAATTGTCAACCTCTCCCAGTAGATCAGGCAGCTGGGAGAGAGGAGACTCAATATTGGAGATCCCAATGATCAAGTAAACAATGTCAAGGACGCTAAATTGACCTTCAGAATTGCCAACGAAATAAAAGTCACAAACAGATCTGAAGAGCCTAGAGCTTAAAAAAATTATTCTGCTAAAATTTGAACAAAATATTTTCATGCAACTTATGAAATGCATAACCTATTAACACTTCCTTTAGTTTTTTTCACCGGATACACCAAACAGCTTGGTATTTATAGGTATTCCGTCATGTATGAAAATCTCCAATATATTGTTATAAACCTGGTGGTGGCACAGATGGGGGTAGTGGTGTGTGTGTAGTCAGCCGACGCAAATCGCCCCAGGCCAGCGCTAGACGAGCGGTCAACCGTGACGAGTTACGACGATCGGCCGAGACGAGTGTCAACAAGAGAGTTCGGGAAGGATCGCCGACGTGAACAGAGCTCAGGGGCGTCACGAGAGTTGTAGTCATCTGACCACCTAGAAACGTCGAGCGGCGTTCTGTCCGGTTCGAGAAGGCCAGTAGGGACCCTATATAAGAGCGGAGGTGACGAAGTCAAGACGGTTCAGAAAGCGGGTTCACGACAGGAGTTCAGAACACGGTCGACTACAGCACAGTTCAACGGTGTGGTTCTGTACGGAGCATTACGACGGTTCAGTGCGGAGTACTGTCAAGTACAGTTGAGACGAACGGCGTCTTGATCTTGGTCTGCGATCGAGTCCGACACAACGAGCCTAGTGTGTGAAGTCAGTCCTGAACTGTTGAACCCAGTGCAAGCCCGGAACAACGAGACGGAGAGGCCAGTGCAAGAGTTGATACTGCGGAACAGTGTTATCGGAGAGATATTTGTACAGTGTACGTGTTGCCAATTGTACAATATTGGCTGTTATTTATGGACATTAAACCTTTACGTTATTTTGGAGCCCTGACTTGTCAAGTTCTTTAAGTTGGTGGTGTATGGTGCAGTTTGCAGAGAGACTGAATAGTGAGATTCGTAACAACTGGTGTCAGAAGTGGGATCGGATCGGAATCGGATTGGATCGGATCTACTATGGCTCGTCTGAAACTGCTGTACGAACTTGAATTTAGAGAACTGAAAGAAGAACTCCGTGGACGAAGGCTGAAGACATATGGAAACAAGGAAACTTTGCAAGCACGCCTCCGAGAAGACATGTTGGAAGAAAAAGAAGATCCGGACACATATCTTTTTGAAGTCGAACCTAACTTGCTGGAACAGCTCACCAGTAGCATGCAGCAACAGATCACCAGTACCCGTATCATGCTAGACGAGATGAGTGCGACATTGAAGAAGAACACCGAGGAGTTCTGTAGAGAGATTAAAAAGATGGGTACCTCAGTGAAGGAAGTGACGAGCCCCGTGGTGAAAACGATGGACGTGGTGGAAGAAACCTTGTACGACCAAGACGTAGCAGGTCATGGGCCCGAGCACAAGGAACCCCTCGCGCCATGGGTACTATGCCAATGTATAATACACTTCAGAAACTCACTCGATGTCTTTAAAACTGCGTTACAGCTAGACTTATAGTAACACTGTCTTAAAAGTACGCTACACTTTATGTATTAGTACACTCCAGTATCAGTATACTATTTATAGCTCTACGCTACCATTCTACCAAAACACTTCCCGAGTAGTACATTATAAGTCACATTTGTCGTTAATGATCCGTGACCAGAATAAAAAAGATAGTAACACTGGACAGCAAGTCATCAAAATGTTGACAACTCTGCCACGGGGGGTAATGCGTGACACATAGGCGAACGAGAAGATCTGACAAGATACACCTGTAAACTGTGAATGACTTGTCCGTATTCACCTGTAAACTGTGAATGACTTGTCCGTATTCAGTCAGCACAAAACGGCTTCAATTCCAAGGCGGCTGCCCAGGGCCCATCTTCGAAGGGAGCCTCTACATTTTAAAGCTATAGGATATTTAATTAACAAAATATGTCTGTTCAAAATAAAGAAACAATGGAAAAGTGACTAAATTTACAAATACTTCATTTCTTTGTTAACAAACACAACTGGCTTATAGATTAATTACTATTATTAAGTGCATTGATATCAAACTTGAAGAGAGTGGGGGCGCCACAAAAAATCGTACACAGAGCCTCCACATACTAAGATCCGGCACTGTTCTTACCAATAGGGGTAGAGAACTGCATGTCTGGTTTCTAGTCAAATTTCTTTTATCAAAGTTACTTCCTCCCTAATTGTATCTTATAAATTATAGACGCTTCTTCAAAAGTGAAGCTAAATACGTCTTAGGCCTGTCCATATGTTGATTAGAGAATTTTAGCTTCTGCTTAAAATACTTCTTCAAAATAAGCGTAGCTAAATGGGTTTTGACTCAGTTTTGAGTTTAAACCCCTCTTCAGCGGGGTTTGAAGGTAAAAAAATACCTCTTTTATATTAAAAACAAAGCAAATTAAACACTCAAAATTCTATAAGTGTAGTCAAAGGGGTTTTGAGTTTAAACTCCCCTCCAGTGGAGTTTAAAGATAAAAAATACCTCTTCAATATATATAAAAAAAAAAGCAAATTAAACTCTCTAAAATCTATGAGCGTAGCCAAAGGGGTTTTGAGTTTAAACCCACCGCCAGCGGGGTTTGAAGCTAAAAAAATACATCAAATTACGCACTCAAAATGCTATGAGCGTTACCAAAAGGAGTTTTGAGTTTAAACCCCCCTTCAGAGGGGTTTGATGCTAAAAAATACCTATTATATATAAATAAGCAAATTACACACTAAAATTATTTGAGCGTAGCCAAGATAATGGGGGGGGGGGGGGGTAAGTTTAAACCCCTCTCCTTCAGATGGCGTTTTTTAAAGTTTAAAACCCCTCCAGATGGTTTTGAGTTTAAAATCCCACTACAGAGCGTTTTGATGTGGAAAACCTCTATCATCAAAATTATTCTAAAGCAAACTAGTTACCAAATTCTATGCCCGTAGCTCAATGGGGTTTTGAATTAAAAAAAAAACAACTCCAGAGATTTTTTAGTTTAGAACCCCCAACAGATGATTTTGACGAAAAAACTTCCCTTTTCGATATAAAATCTAAAGCAAACTACAGTCACCTATTTCCAAGAGCGGTTACACATTTCTACCAGTGGCGGGGGTCCATTAATAAAGTGCAGTGAATAGTCATCTGCCGAAATTGAAAAACACTAAATGTGGCTCAACAAACATGGCTAAGACAGATTTTAGGAGTCAGTTATAGAGATCGGGTCTAAATCAAGGAAATCCTATGCCGAACTGGGAGTCGACCCCTTAGTAAGATTGTGACAGAGCGTCGCATGAGGTTTGCGGGACATGTTCTCCGACAAAATGAATTACGCATAAGAAGAGTTGCAATGATATCCTAGTACAACTTGACGCCACTCATGCATGGAGGTCCTCAGAACAGGTGGGGAGAGGCTTCAGACATTACCAGTGACAGATTTTTGTGGAAACAGCTTGACGGCAAATGCGCCGAACGGCGCGGGAGGGTCTAAGTCAGTAAGAATAGCACATTAGGTTTTTGAAATAAAACTTTTTAATAGCAGGAAAATGCACTGTAGATACCTCAGAATATGCATTTTGTTGGCTTTCAATACCAGAAATAGTGATTGTAGCTCGTATCGCTCCCCCAGACCCCCTTAGTGGCAATGGCGGGTAGTCTAAAATTTTCCCACTAACTCCAGGAAGAACCTATTCTAGGGCACAATAAACTTCTTCCGAAAGAATGAAGGGTCAGAATGTTATAAAGATTATGTACAAACACACACACACACATATAATATTTTTTTTCGCGAGTGGGGGGGGGGGAGAAAAAAAATCCCCCCCCCCCGAAAAAAAATCCTGGCTACGCCCATGTTATTGCTACTTTACTTTTTAGTCTTCTGTCCTAAAGTGTGTCTAAATTTAGTGATTTTACTAATGGTGTTACTCGAGGTCATATGTGTCTGTTTGTTATAAATGTCGCGGCCCTGTTTTTTGCGTCTTGTGTCCCCTATGACATACATTTTGGCTACTGGCTACGCCACTGAAGAAAATTTGACCTATAAATGTGCATGTTGTGTTAGTCTTTGTTCATTTACTTGTTGCTGAATGTTTGCGACAAATCACGTGTAAACACTGCAGTTAAAAAATCTAATTTAAAAAAACAAAAAACCTTTTATGTATGCGAGCGAAACAAAATATCAGTAATCGATTTTTAAACTCCTGACATATCTATGCACGAATTAGCCCAAGGGAAAAAAAAAATTGGAGTAGATAATCTCTTAGATTGTTCCCTGATTCAACTTGACTCAGCAGAAAATCTTTGTGGACAAATGCATGAAGATGGTACGCCTTCATCGATTGGCTGTTAGCTTATTAGTGTGGTAACGACCACTGAGTTCACGTGCAAGCGGTTCAATAGTAAAAAGCAGTAGGTCTAGGCTACAAGTCAACTATCATTACTTCAGTACAAGTAGCGAACATGGACTCTAGTGACACATCGGCAGGTAGGTTACATTTCTTAACAATAATTTTTAATTATTTTTTTTTAAACTTTCTGTATAATGGTTTTATTATTAATATTAAAAGTCGTAAAAGAATAGGAGAGTAAGGTTTTTGGACAGGAACTTGTTGTAAGGTCATTGACATTTATCTGCACACTTGACTTCCTTCCCGTTCACTGGCCTTTTTTTATCTTTAGGGCTAGTGTACTAATTACCAATGTCCTCCATTCAGAGACGGCGTTGTGGGGGTGGGGGGGGGGTGTCACAGCTCGAGGCCCCATTTTTATGTTAAAACAAGCAAAAGATAAAAAAAAAATTGTATGGGGAAGAACTTTACATGTACAACCCATATTCTTAATACTGTAGGTTTTATTTCCCTTTTCAATATCATACAAATACAAAAAAGTTACCACTTATTATTTCATTAATTGGTTAATTAACTTTCTTTTTACTGATTTATGTTTTGTTAGTGACAATGAATAATTGTGTTCAGTTTCAACTTGATCCGAGGATGAGGAGAGGGAGAAATAACGTTAAAAAAATTGTACTAGACAGACAGAGTGAATTGATATAAGCTTTCTAAAAAAATTAAAACAAATTAAATGAATGTGTTTTTTTTTTTGGTTCATAGATTTTAGAAAAATATTTAATCTATATGTAATCGAGTCTAGAAAAAAATTTGGCTGCCGTGTGGTTTGCACGTTGGCATGTCGTCTTGATGGTCAAGAACTGCTCCAAAGTCTTTCGGGAGGTTTAAGCAAGGATGTAATGTTCTTCATTTCTGAAAGGCGAGGTAGCCCAGTGGTAAACAGCTTGGACTCTGAACCGGAGGGTCCAGTGTTCGAACCCTGGTGAGGACTGGGAGTTTTAATTTCGGAATTTCTAGGGCGCCTCTGAGTCCACCTAGCTCTAATGGGTACCTGACATTAGTTTGTGAAAAGTAAAGGCGTTTGGTCGTTGTGCTGGCCACATGACAACCTCGTTAACCGTAGGCCACAGAAAAAGATGACCTTTGCATCATCTGCAAGATCAAAAGGTCTGAAAGGGAAACGTTACTCTGAAAGAAAACTTGTATAAACGTATATAAAAAAACAGAAGATCAACGATTTATTTGTCTATACATAGGGAAACAACAAAGACTAGAATGGGTATTAATGAAAACAAAATCAGACATAGTTAATGAGGTGCCACGCGTACCTCCTCAAAAGTCTTCCCGTACCCTTGAGGGGTACGCGTACCCCACTTTGGGAAACACTGGTCTACCGCATCCCTTCTTTTCCAGTCACTACTTTAACATTAACAAATGGCGTCTTAAGTTTGGGCTTACAACGCAGGAATCAGGAGCCTATTATGCATGGAACACAGCCTTGCTCAATCGTTAACGTTGGGATTGGATGGTATTGCCGGAGTAATGAACTAGAAAGCTGATGGCTGCCTGGCCGTCTGTTATGCGTTCAGCACTGTAGGCCTACTCATGATAGCTCCGAGTTGGAGCCCTCTGACATTCTCTAGAACTTAAAATATCTTCATTTTTGTTGGGATGTCTGATAGTGACGGAAATACCACGTGACCGTTACAGGCGAAAATAAGCGAGGAGAGTTGGGACTGAAAATGTCTCAAAGTTATACATATTAAAGAGATACAAAATAACTTACAACAGAGATAAGTCAATTTCGTCTTAAAAATTAGAATCTACAACAACGTAGTCCAATTTAGATTTGAATTAATTAAATTTGAAACGTTGAAAAACCAGCTAGATATCGCAGCTTGTTAGAATTCGAACTTAAGAATCACATTGAAGGAACTTTAAAAGGGATGGCTGGTCGTGTGGTATGTCGCCAAGAGTTCGTACACTGCCTGCTACCATCCCCCATGCTGCAGAAGTATTGCGCTTTGACGTAGGCGTCAGATAATCTTCATATCGAAAGATAACATACTTCTTTAAGACCTTGTAATATAAAGGGCAGATGATGTTTAGGTCATCTGTTTCTTTGGCCAACGGTTAACAAGCAGGGTGTTGTGTGGCCAGCACAACGACCAACCTTCTTTACTTTCCCCAACTAATGGTGATGAACCAGGGGAAAATTATTTATAAGTAGCACATACAATTTACACGAGTGACTATTATTTACACAAATAATAATAATAATAATAAACAAGAAAAAAAAACGCAACCATTATTGACATAACGTGAAATGGAAAAACAACGAAAATATGGGAACATAGGCTTGGAGATTAAGTGTTTATGGAATTTATTTAAAATAACAATATACTCCATTGTTATATCAACCGTGGGGATTATGACAACCGACCTCACAGATACCTTCAAGGCCCTTAAAATTCCTAAGAAGATTCTCGTTGCCTGTCAGAAGGCGGTACTGCTGCAGACCTGCCACATCACTCAGTGGAAACTGATAAAGGGACTACAATGAATTTTGTTTCTCTTAAACGAAACTCGATCCTGGCAGTGTCAGAGAATAAATAATCGTTCGTTTCTAACATAATAATAATAATCGTTATTACCCGTGAGGAAAATTGCTTTACAAGTGTGCATTACAAATACAATATATGATTAGAGAAAAACAATTAGTGCAATAGCAAACAAGATATACCTTCATACCCCTAGTTTCTCTTGAACATTACATACGAAATTGACAACAAAAAGTTACATTTCCTTAATGTATCCACAAACATTCACAAAGGGAAGAGGTCGGTCAAGTGGGTGGCGATCGCCCCCTACTCCCCAACACTACTTTGTGATCTGCACTTGGATTTGGGACAGCCTAACGTTCCCGACACACACACACGCACACGCACGCACACATCAACTGAAATGATGAAAGTTCAAAAGACACCTTCCACTGCACATACCTTGTTTGGAATGTTCACTCTCAAAGCTTGTTACAGTAATATGCTCTTTGTCTGCACCTTGACTTGATTCCGTTTACGTTCTGTTAAGCAATAGAGTTCCGTAAGAGAAAAGAAGAGAAAGTGATACTAAGAAATGTGGTGGCGATATAATGTACCCTAAAAAAATGTAACTGAAAAGAAGGAAGATACGAAGATATTTTGAAAGACAAAATAAACAATGTCAAGGACGTCATAATGAAAGGTCACTGTTGACAACAAAGTAATAGACTTTACTATACTTGAAGCCAGGTCACGTGGTTATGGTCTGACAAAGAGAACAATAATATATTTATCATAGTGAATCACTGTAACATTTTTTAAAAATTAATTAAAGATTTATAGACACAAATTTCACACAAATTATTGTATGGTTTATTAAAGCTACTTTTCACGATAAACGAAACAATGTCAAGGGCGCTACATCAATTTCAAAATTAAATACATTAATTAACTCTTTCTCTCCGTAATTATTTACCACATTCTGGTGGAATCAACGTTGGTATCGACTGTTAGGAGAGAAAGAGTTAAATATGAAATACGCCAATGCCATGCAATCTTGCTCTTCATGACCATGTTGCACGTATTTCTCACATTAGACATATATTTATAAGTACATTTTCTCATATCATGATGTCGAATGTCAAAAAGCAGGGGCCCGTAAAGAAGCCAAGCCCCTCACCCCGGGGGCTCCAAATACCTTGCTAATCCACTGATTGTCTGTCTGTTAAGCGTTCTGACCTCACCTGACGCTGTAATGTCCCTTTAATTGAGGTGTACAGCAAACCGTTAGTGGAACTCACAAATCACACGTTTGAAACACTCGTACCGAAATACCGCTCTTAACATTGTACTAGTCACATTTGACTGTGGGCAAAGTGTCCCCCAAACTCAAGATTTTTTTATGCCGTTTTATATTTTATAAATACAACAGATCAGTGATGCCCAACCTAATTCAATTTGCGGGTCATTTTAATTTCAAACACTAGTGTCGGGGGCCACATGATGAAAAAGATACAAAAACTTAATGAAATTGACCTGAAACTATTTTATTTCAAACCCGAGGATCTAGTACTTACATTGAATTATTGAGATATTTGAATTTTCTCTTTACAGTTCAAACAATGGCGTAAGTTCTGTTTATATTTTGTTGTTTTTGTCTTTTTTAAAACAGCCTCTGACTTTCTTTATAAAAACAAACATGGCTAGAAATGATATCATGGTCTACAAGAAAGTAAATATCTGTTCACTTTTCCTAGTAGATTCTATAGTCCTATTACATGACCGCACAAATGTTAAGTGCCTTGGTAGTAATCCATTAGAAAAGTGGCAATACTGTAACGTAGGTAAAGATACATTTTGAACATTTGGGGGGGGGGGATTTTCTATACTTTGTGCCGACGTTTCGACGGGCCGGATGGAAGCACGTTGCGGGTCGGATCTGGCCCGCGGGCCGTATTTTGGGCATCACTGCAATAGATAATAGACGATAACTCTAAAGTTGAGTAGGGCTATCGATTCGTGATTCAGCCAAATTATATATCACATTAAAATAATCCTCTCGTGATTTGACATAAGACTTAATGCCCCAGCCATAACATACCATTACGTTAATAGATATATCAGATATCGCATTGTAAGCTCAATGTTTTACCATGTACACATCTGCTTGTTTTTTTTTTTTTACAAAGCTTATCTTGACTCATTCCGTCTGTCTGTCTGTCTGGGTGGAGTCTTTTACACGTTGTTCCAATTCTCGGTCAAGTTAAAACTTTGCACAATTATTCATTGTAGACGAAAGCAAACGAATCAAATAAAAAAAAATGAACAGATTAGTTAACTAATTATTTGTAACTATTAATTTTGTTTTCTAGAGAAAATTTACTAAGTTAAGGGAGGATAAGACCATTGTAGAGAATTTGGTCATTCGCAAAAAAAAATAAAAAATGTTAAACTAACTATAGACATTAAAACTTTCTATTTTTATAAGAACTTGAATAGTTAAAAGACAAACACGTTGGCCTTCCATCGTGGGGTTTGAGCAACTTTTTAAAAGTGTTTATTTTCTTTAAAATTGATTTTGAAAAGCCAGCACTGAAGCCTTCTCCCAGATACACCGCTCCCTCTCCCCAAATGGACCACAAAAATGATTGGACCATATCGCACTGAGCATGCTATAAACATAAAAGTTGCGCTAAATCAAAACATTTAATACAAATAATTTCAATCGTACAACTTTATTATTATACATACTAAAATTCACGACTAAAAAGTATGTTGGGAGGGGGGGTCGTTAAAATATTGCCCAAAAATAAAACAATAGGGTGTTCAGGCCCTAATAAACAAGAGGGTGTTCCGGCCCTAATAAACACTATAAAGTGAAATGCGAGTATGAGAATATTTCTCCAATTGAAGCACGTCTCTTTTCAGTGAGCAGAAGAAAACCTGGGTTGATGCCCTTGGATGATTACGTCGCTCCGCCTCACTATGACCCTGCCATTATCGAGCTTGAAAAAGCGATTGACCTGGCCGAGAAATCCGGGGTCATTCCCGAGCTGGTGGAGTCCCTAAAACGTACCAGAGAGCTGATAGGGCAGAGAGACGAGTTCACTGTGTTCTGTACCTCAAGTGAGAGTCCAACTTGCAAAGACATCTACGACAAAACCTGCACCCACGACTGGAGGAAAGTGTTCGATGAAGGGAGAACAACCTGGAATCTCTCACCTGTTATGATGACAGGTCAACTTGAAGGTACCTTTTTGTTTGTCTATTACCAATCAAGCTTAACTTGTAAATAAACTTGTTTATTTGTCAGGAGCGTAGCTAGGAATTTTCCATTGTTTGAGGGCCCAGGGGGTTTGATCTCATTGGGGGCCCCTGCATTTTTCGTATACTTAATTTTTAATGTAAAATACACTCATTTCGGGGTCTCCTTCAAGCCCCCTCCTCCCCCCCCCCCCACCCTAGCTACGCCACTGTAATTAGTGTCACGTAAGAAATTGTGTCAAGTCTTTTTTTTTCCTTCTTCTTCCTCATTCTTATTGTTATGTTGGAGCGTTCAGATGACTAGACCAACACATGAGATGAACTGCGCAGTGGTTTTTAAACCAGGCAGCTCTCCATATAGTTATTTTTCTATTGGGGTGTTTTGGGGCAAGTATCTTGTATGGGCCTCTTGGTAAAGAGAGCAGTTTTGAAGGACATGGTCAGCATTCTCTGGTGACACTCCACATGGGCAGATTTGACTGGTTCCTATTTTGAGCTTCCGGTACATATGTTGTCTCATTCTGTTGTGTCCGGTCCTGAGTCGAAAGATTAAACGAGGATCTTGTCGGGATAGCTTTTAATAGGCATCATCTTTCTTGTGATTCGGATGAAGTCTTTTAACTAAAATATAGTTTCGAAACGAAAATGTAGCTTAAAATAGTTCAGGGGACATAATAATTTAATTAACTACGAAATAACAGGAAGAGGAAATATTCGAGAAGCTAGGGCTAGATTATGTAAATGTTTAAGTTATATAACGGTCATTTTGCAAATACAATTAAAACAAATGAAAATTAAAATGATTCAAAAGAGAAATTAATCATATAAAGTCTATTTCTTACGAACATGTATTTTAAGTTTTATAATTAGATTTGCTGATTTTATGTCCTGAATAAGTTACATCGGTTTTACGATTCAGTTCAACGTTCAGACTTCATGACTAACTTTACACTTAAGGCTAGGTTACATATAAAATAATAGTGACAGACACATCTTGTGTAATAGGTCAGATTCAATATGTTGGGATAACGGACAATTTACCTTTGACTCGTGTCATGTTTTACCATTTGTGTGTGTGTGTGTGTATGTATGTGTGTGAGTGTGTTGTCTGTTTGCCCATCTTTTATATATACAACTAAAAAACTGATACAAAAATTATTAATGATAATAAAAATCATTTATTGGTGTATTTCAAAGTCACTTTTGTGAGTACCTACAGCGAGTTTGTGCATGGAACACAAACTCTTTTTGTTATCTTGTCATTTACAAGTAGATATTCGTAAATTTTATAAACTTTTCCCCCCTTATATTCGCTGTTCCATCTACCAGGTCAGTTTTTAAAGTCCATTGTTAGTATACAGAAAGCAAAGAAGATTTTGGACATTGGCATGTTTACGGGATACAGCGCACTGTCATTAGCAGAAGCTCTGCCAGGTAAACTTTAGGATGAGTTACAAGTTTCACACTATGCCAGTTCAGATTGTGTAGGAATTGTTTAAATTTCCAATGACAGGATTTTATTAAAGTTGTTTCAATTTTTTTTTAATAAGCAAGTACTTTTTAGAGTATATTTTTTCCTTAATCGTTATCTTTTTACAATACAATACTAAAATTAAAATATTAATTGAATGAATGTGAGGTTTGTGGCTTAGAGGCTAAAACCACTTTGGCCACCTAATAAGAGTGCTCGAGTTTGAATCCCGAGCTGTGTTTGATGAGCGCCTAAAGGCATCACGGAAACCTTCTTCCAGATACCCCCCCTCCACTGGTCCCTAGCGCACTGAGCATGCTATAAGCATGAACATTCACCTGTTCATCAGTCTGTTGAACCGTTGGGGTTCCATATAATATCTGTAAATTGTCTTTTTCCATGCCTCTCTGTATTTTGCCTTGGATAGAATTTCTTTCAACGACAGGCCTGTCCATTCCTTTAAAATGTCTACCCTCGCTTTCTTTGTCTGCCTTTTCTTCTTTTTCCTGTTAATGTTCCCTGGAGGAAGGTCTTTGCTAGCCTCGAGGACCTTGTGATATGGCCATACTGTTTTAGTTTGCGTTTTTGTTTTACAGAAGTTAATTACTGTCAATAAACATGGACGATGCTATATATAAAAGCAATTTTTAAAAAGTACAATTACTTTCCTTTAATTTTTAGCTTTAAAGCAAATGACTTTTTATTTTGGATAAACTTATCTATATTCTAATATTTCTGACAGAGGATGGCGAAATGTGGACCATAGATTTTGATGAATATCTCAAGACTTTTGTACAAAACATAACACAATCATCACCCCATGGACAAAAGATCAAATACTTAATTGGTAAATTCTTCTTCGTTTTTCTCTTGAGTATAAGAGATTGAAATAGTTTTAAATATTAACAGTAATGCTATCAATTATCATATATCTGATCTTCATCGCACGGAGTTCTACTAATCATCTTTAACTCTTTCTCTCCGCAATTATTTACCACATTCTGATGGAATCAACGTTTGTATCGTCGGTTAGGAGAGAAAGAGTTAAACGATTTCTTTGGGATTTTCTAACCATTAAACTCCACGATGCAGAATGTAGATAAAAGTAAGCAAGTGTTTCTTGCAGCTCACCTTTCAGGCCAAAGACTTTTAGAACTTTTTTACATGGCATAAATTAATAGAAAAACCTGAAGAGGATTGAGAGTTAATATTAAAATTATGACTTTGTAGAGTCGCAGTTTATTGAATGCATTAAATTCAAGAATGTATTTCTTTAGTGTATTTAATTTAAGGTAGAGACACAGTTACAAACTAGTTTATGTCATGTAATATGGAGTGGCAAGGATACTCTCTAAAACAGGTCGTGACAGAATACATTTAAATAAAAAAAGGATGATTTATTTCAGGTAATGCATTAGAGATTCTTGAGAAGCTGCGACAGGATGGGCAAATATTCGACATCGTTTTTCTAGATGCAGCTAAAGTTGAATATAAAGATTATTTGGAGGTAAAGGAAGAAATAGTCGATTTTTAATGGGGTTTTTTTTTTCTTGGTTTCTTGAATTTTTCATGAACCCTCAAAATGTACTATTCCAAATGATCTATTTAACTCTACCACACAAAAAAAAAGGTGCTAAGTCTGATTTCTCTAACTACTTTTTAAAAAGCTCATAATAACTCGCTCTGTCTGTCTGGTAAATATTTTGTACACGTTATTTCTCCCACACCCCAATCTGGGATGAAGCTGTAGTTTTGGACACTTATTTCTTTCACTTACAAAACAAAAATCATTTTTTAAAAATATCCAGTTAGCTAAAATACTATTGGTAATTAATTATTTTGCTTGGTATAACAAACAAAGGAAAGAATTTGTACTTGATTGATGTGGTGGTTTATGTTGTTTTTGTTTCCTTTATACCTTTTAAAGAGAGAGAAAAGTTTGAAACTAACAATAGATAACAAAAAAACTTATATTTTCATATCTAAGTCCCTGGAACAGTGTTAATGTCTTACTTTGTAGCCCTTGAGTTCGAATTCAGTTCGTTCACTTAAAAAATACATTTCAAAAGCGATCACCCGGATACCCCATTCTTTCTCTACCCCCACCACCACCACTGGCCCAGGCAGGTGATCGGTTCATAGCGCATTAAAAAAGCTAAAAGCATGAAATTGCGCTAAACAAAAACAATTGGTAAAAAAAAAACCTTGCAACCGCACAGATTTATTATTGTTAACCTAGATGCCTCTTAAATGTAATTACTTGACTGATCCAAACTAATCCATTCAACTACGCTAAATATAAGCTCTTTTTTTTTTTAATAATTTGCTTATGTTTCTCTTGTTATTACGCTGTTTTCAGTAGAATGAAAAATATATAGACAGACCGGTTGACTAAATTGTATAGTTTTTTGTTAACCTGTTTAAATTCTTGATAGTGTATTTGGCTATTCACTACTTTAAGATTGCAATGACACGTACTTCAGTAGAAAACCCGTTATATCACAACTAACACAATATGCAGCACTCCCGTTTGTCACCATAGACCATGGGCGGACTGGCTATATGGGCATTCGGGCAAATGCCCGGTGGGCCGGTATCCAAATGGGCTGTTAGGGCCACGAAAGGACCACATGGTTGCCACGGTGGCATGAATCAAATTGTTAAAGGTTTTATAAAACCTTATAAAAAGGCCCTCCCTCTGAGCGTTGTGTTAAAAAAATCTTTCACAGACTCTATAGGGTGTAATACTGTTTTAATCTAACACATTTTCCAAACTATTGTGATAGCCTACATCCGTCAATAGTGCTACTAGTAGTCTTCATTCTTTTAGGACCTACACATTTAGCGATTAAAAAGCAACATAAGGCCTATATTTCTATAAAGATATAGAGTTCTATGTATGCATGCATATCGACACATTATCAAACTTAACATAATGACTTTGAGGACAGGTAGACCTAGAATTGGATGCCCATCATGTGATATACAAGGTATGGGCCGGATTGTATAGAAATGCCTGAGCCGATTTCGACACCCAGTCCGCCCTTGCCATAGACATATGGTGGGACAGAATGGCTAGTTTTGTGTTTCTTTCTGTCTGACTCTTTCTTTTCCTCTATCTAAATCTATCTCCCCCCCCCCTCTCTCTCTCTCTCATTCTGCTATAATAATGGAGTCAGATTGAACATGGCGTTGGAAAAAAGGGATTTAACTCTTCCTATGTATCTTTTGTTTTTCCAAAACTTATTCTTTCCCTTTCTATCATTGGCATTCATGCGAGTTTAAGCAAGACCAATCGTCACAGAAGGCCTGAACACAGACCTGCTACGTCGCAACCTGTGGGCAGTGAGTTCAGTGGATTGTTGCGTCACAAGTCTGTACGACGTGGCAATGATCTATTGGTTTCAACTGCCCACAGGTTGCGACGGTGCTGGTCAGTGTCAAGGCCTTCTATAGTAATTGGTCCCGATTTAAGCACCCTATTGTTTAAATAGTAACATAGGTACCTTTCTTTATATGCATAAAACATGCATAATATAAAAAGTCCTTTTTAAACAACAAAAAAAAACTTTTCAAAAGGGAAGAACTCCACACTTACAACTATATATCTCAGTAATATAGAAGGTTTCTCCTTTTCTTTCTTTTTTTTTGATATCAAACAAAATAATTAATTACCAATAATTAATAGACTAATTCGTTAATTTAAAAAGAAAAGATTAGTGCTGTGTTAGATATAATTAACTATTGCTTAAAGTTTAAGCTTTATCCGAGAAATGTGGGGAGAAACAAGTGTTTAAACTTTTTATTAGACAGGGTTGATATAAACTTTGTTTAAAAAAATGTATTGGAAGTGTTTTGAACAACTTGTTAATCAGAGTAATCTGCTCTTTTTATCCTATGATTTTAGGATCCCATTTACGTTTTTACAACTCATTCTGTCTGTTTAGAAACAAGTGTGTAAACTTTATTTATTTATTTCTCCCACACGAATCAATATAAAAAAAAAAGTAACCGATTAAACAATACATTATTGGAAACTATTTTGTTTAATAGCATCACGGGAAACTAATACTTCAGTGTTCATGGATATAGCTAAATTAGTTGAGTTTATTAAATAATTGTTAACGCTATCATAATCTTCAGTAATTATTTTTATTTTATTGTATTTTTATGTTGATGTTTTTTTAAATATCGTATTAATAATTTTTTTTCAGTATGCTTTTGAGAAGAATCTTTTGGCACCGAGAGGGACTGTACTAGTGGACAACTCCTATCAGTTTGGCGAAAGCTACTCAGAAGAAGAGACGATTTCTAAAAAGTTTGCCAAGAGAGTAGCTTTTGATACGTCCTTACACTCAGTAAGTCACTTGTTTCACTGGCAAACACATACTTACACACTCTCTTTGTGTCTCTCTCCCTCTGTCTCTGTCTATCTCTCTCTCCCTCTCTCTGTCTATCTCTCTCTTTCTCTCTCTGTCTGTCTCTCTATCTGTCTGTATCTCTCTATCTGTCCCTCTTTCTGTCTCTCCATCTGTCTCTGTCTTTTCATCTGTCTCTCTCTGTCTGTCTCTCTTTCTGTCTGTCTCTCTCCCTCTCTGTCTCTATCTCTCCTCTCTCTGTCTATCTCTCTCTTTCCCTCTCTCATTCTGTCTCTCTCTCCTCTCTCTGTCTGTCTCTCTATCTGTCTGTGTCTCTCTATCTGTCCCTCTTTCTGTCTCTTCATCTGTCTCTTTCTTTCTGTCTCTCTCCCTCTCTCTATCTATCTGTGTCTCTCTATCTATCCCTCTCTCTCTGTCTCTCCATCTGTCTCTTTCTGTTTGTCTCCCTCCCTCTCTCTGTTAGTCTCTCTCTCTATCCCTCCCTCTGTCTATTTCTCTCTTCCCCCCCTCTCTCTCTCTGTCTGTCTCTCTCTCCTTACACGTCTCTCTCTCTCTCTTTCTCTGTCTCAATCTGCCCCCGTCTTTTTGCCACTGTCACTGTTTCTGCCTCTCAGTGTGTGTACGTTTAATACAAATACGCCATCAACAATTTTGGAATAAGGAAATGGAGAGTTGTCTTCGAAACTAAATATATTTGTGTAAGTGTAACCCAGACTATTTACTATTTTTTTTATTCTTACAGGTTTTGGTGCCAATTAGAGATGGAATAATGGTTATCCGTAGGGTGGTTGATGTTGAAGGCGGTGTAACAGAATCCAGCAACTAGAAATAATTTTTAATATTTACATTTTAAAATGCATTTCTCAAATGTTCACTTATATTTTAATTATTTTTAGCATTTATATATTGTTATAGCTGTTTCGTCAAAATAAAGTTTATTTTTATTTAGTTTATAAAATGCTTTTTGCTCACTGTCTACTAAATTTTAATTTTTTTTTTAGCAATGACAGGGTTCTTTTAAAAAAGAAAGTCTGTATATTGCTATTTTCCCAGTACATCTTACATAGTGTATCAGGCATCTTGTGTTCTCGTGCTAATCTTGATTTCATTTGTATTTCCTGTTCATTTCTTGCCTTTTTTTTTGAGGAAACAGTATTTGTGCTTTTCATTAAGCCTTTTCATCATCGGAATCCTTGGGCTTAGGGCCTCTTTTCTTTGCCTCTTTTCTTTGCCTCTTTTCTTTGCCTCTTTTCTTTGCCTCTTTTCTTGCCTCTTTTCTTTGCCTCTTTTCTTTGCCTCTTTTCTTTGCCTCTTTTGTGGACGTTTTTTTTTATTAAAAATTTTCACATCTACCAACTGTACTTCTTATAACTAATGTACAAAACAATATTTTTTCAGCTTTTTGAAGTTTTTACTCCACATTTTTGTGTAGCTTTAACAGAACAGAGACTGACATATTATGTATATATATATGGAGGGCGTGGTGGCTGAGCGGTTAAGCGCTTGGCTTCCGAACCTGGGTTCGAATCTTGGTGTGACTGATTTTGAATTCCGGGGTTTTCAGGGCACCCCTGAGTCCACCCAACTCTAATGGGTGCCTGACTTTAGTTTGGGAAAGTAAAGGCGGTTGGTCGTTGTGCTGGCCACATAACACCCTGCTCGTTAACAGTTGGTTAAATAAACAGATGATCTTAACATCATCTGCCCTATAGATCACAAGATCTGAAAGGGGTGCTTTTCTTTCTTTTTTTAAAATATTTGAATAAGAAACGCGGTGGCTGAGCGGTAAAGCATACATACTATTATCACCAATGTAAGGCCACTTGTACTGTTTCGTACGTTTCTTTATTGAACTGAATCTAGCTAAAACTAAACTTCGTCTTCTGTGATGACAACCCATAAGTGCTTGAAACTTAATATAAAAAAAAAACACCGACATGCTAATGTGTTCAAATAACCAAGAAGTTGATACTATATTAAACGTGTCCCAAACTTAAAAAGTTAAGATGCAAATTTTTAATTTTGGTCCTATAAGGCAATTGACCGAAAGGACAATGCACTTAGATTGATATACTGGCAAGGATATCGGTAAATTTGCAAATATCTCAGAAGTCACAAATAGGCTACGTTGCGCCGATGGTATATTATATGGCTGCCTGGTCATGTGGTATGCATTCTGAAACATCTAAAACAGAGTTTACAATATGCAGAGCTCAGTAAGGTTTTGAAGAAAGAACAGGAAAATATTTTATGAAATCCTTTCTTTTTTTTATAAAACAAAGCTTATCTAAAGGGGAAGAACTCCGACCTAAAAATATATCTTCCAATAATATACTAATTATTTCCCTCATTCGATATCAAACAAAATAATTAACTATCAATAATTAATTGACTCATGAGTATTTTTGTTTATTTATTCCTGTTTTGTTAGGTACACTAAATAATTGTTTAAAGTATCAACTTCATTGGAGAATGAGTAATGGAGAAATAGCGTTAACAATTATTGAGGGGACTAAACCCAACACATTTAGCCATATCTGTGAATACTGAAGTTTAAGTTTATCTTGTTGTTATTAAACAAAATAATGAATTACCAGTAATTAATTGTCTAATTGGTTACTTTTTTTTAATTGATTCATGTCTTGTCTATGTCATTGAATAATTTTCGAAAGTTTCAGACTGATCCGAGAATGGTAGTGGGAGAAATAACGTGTGCAGTTATTCAAGGGACAACACCCAACATATTTAGCCTAATCTGTGAATACTGAAGGATTAATTTTTGGTTTCAAACAAAATAATTAATAATAATAATTAATTGACTAATCTGTCCTTTTTTTGATTGATTGATGCATTGTCTACGCCATTCTACGCCAATGAATAATTGTGCGAAGTTTCAACTTCATCCGAGACTAGGTGTAGAAGAAATAGCATGTTAAAAACATTTTACCAGACAGACAGACAGAGTGAGTTGATATAAGCTTTGAAACAAGCAAAACAAAAAAAAAAAGCTTATCTACGAGAAAGAACTGCTAATTACTGCCAGGGTTTAACTCCCTGTGAGCTAAGGCCTCTCTACTAGCGTAGTCTTATGAATATGAAAGATTATATAGTTATCTATTGTTTCTATTTCATTTTTGTGTTCACTAATCTAATATAAAGAGGAGTAATTTAGCTCATACGACCAATTCAGTGAAGTACTATGTTGTGTTTTACATTCATATACCAAACAAAGTAATTTATTATATTACAAATAATTAGGTAAAAAAATAATTGTGCGAAATTTCAGCTTGATCCGAGATTGGGTGTCGTAGAAATAACGTGTACAAACTTTTTGGCCAGACAGACATACAGACACACAGAGTGAGTTGATATAAGCTTTGTAGTTTAAAAAACAAAACAAAATAAATACGTAAGTTATCTTTTTCAGATTAAAATTTGAGTACGATATCCTCCCTTGCGCAAAAAAAAAAAATGTAGCCTATATAGATTGCTGGTATTTGTTTTTTAATAAGTAGGTCAATATAAAGTAGGCTAAAGCAGGGGAGAGCAGCCTACTAGTCTCAGTCGGGTGACATTCGTCTGCTGTGTTTTTGTTTGCAACGGTAAACATCTTACGGGAAGCAAGATTTAGAAGTATGTCACTGTTTGTTTTTTCACTCTGTTTGTGTGCAGAAAGTTTGAAATGACATTTTAATTGGATATTCACTCGTTAGCCTTTTTTATGGATTTTTGTGTTTATAGTTTTTCATTCCATTCTAGACTCTACACTCTAGGTCTAGGTCTAGATCTAAATTCATTCCAGACTACTCTACTGTACATCGAAATCCTCACAATGTTGTAGAAGTCTTAGTAAGTCTAGTTTACGCTTGAGCAGACATGTCACCGTGTGTATAGACTAGGTAATGATGTCAGATCTACCTGACAACGTCACGTATTTGCCGCCCACTTCTTAATTAATATATCTAGACCTATCTATTGTGGGATCTTTACAGGAGCGTTACTGAAGGCCAGATTCTATCTATGTAAGTACGCACTCAAGACCTAGACAAGCTATACGCCTATAGGCTATATTATACCTATATTAAGGAAATCTAGACTAAATCTAAATCTAGTTAGGATCTACTCATCTAGTAGATCTAGAACTAGATTCTAGTACTGCTAGATCTAATCTAGTAGTATTCTAGATCTAGATAAGTAACAACATTCCTTTTTATCTATAGACTCTATATCTAGATCTACATCTTTTAAAGTCTAGTTCTATATAGGCCCTATGCATAACAACAGTAACATAGAATGTAGACTATAATCTAAATCTAGTGTATACTTTTTAAAAATTTAGCATTGAAATACATGTGCAATCAAGGACTCTCTCTCTCACTCTCTCTCTAATATATCTAGATTTAGATAGCCTATATGTGTGTGTGTGTTAATGTCGGCCCACACTATCCGGTCCCTTAAATATAGCGTGCCATATGTTAATTATGGTCATCCATTCGTAACTGCACTCAATATGTAAAGTTTGAAAATGCACTGAAAACTCAGCCATGCCCGTTTTTGTATTTTAAATGTAGCTAAGTTGGTAGACCGTAGGGGCCTAGGTAGGGGTTCTTGGGGTTCAAACCCCCCCCGAAATGAAATCACCCCCCGCAGGGGGGGGGGGAAGGAATTAAGTGACTGATTTTTGCTTTCATTTGTTTATTTTAGGTGAGATTTTAATACTAAATCATCAGTTTCCACAGCACAGCCAAGGCAGTTTTGAGTTAAAACCCCCTACCAGGGGGTTTTGAGATTTAAAAAAACACCTATCAGGGGGTTTTGAGATACAAATCCCTCTACCAGGGGGCTTTGAGTTTAAAACCCCCTACAGGGGGTTTAGAATTTTAAACCCCCTACCAGAGGTTTTTGCAGTTAAATTCCCTCTTCTATAAAACAAAACAAAAAAAATGCAAACAACAATCCCCAAATTCCAACAGCACAGTTGAGGAAGATTTTGATTTTAAAACCCCCTCCTAAATTTACGATAAACCCCATCTTCAATATAAAAAAGCAAATTACACACTCAAAATTCTATGAGCGTAGCCAAAGGGGTTTTGAGTTTAAACCCCCCTCCCCTCCAGTGAGGGTTTGAAGCTAAAAAGTACCTCTTCAATATAAAAAAAAAAGCAAATTACACACTCAAAAATCTATGAGCGTAGCCAAAGGGGTTTTGAGTTTAAATCACCCTTCTCCAGATGGCTTTTTCTTTAAAGTTTAAAACCCCTCCAGATGGTTTTGAGTTTAAAATTCCCCTACAGAGCGTTTAGAGTTGAAAACCTCTCTCTTCAATATTATTTTAAAGAAAACTACAGTCACCAAATTCTATGATCGTAGCTAAATGGGGTTTTGAATTAAAAACAAAACAAAAAAAACTCCAGAGATTTCTTAGTTTAAAACCCCTCAACAGATGATTTGACGAAAAAAATTTCCTTTTCGATATAAAATCTAAAGCGAAATACAGGCATGTAATTCCAAGAGCGTAGTCAAGAAAGGTTACAAATTTCTACCAGTGGCTTGGGCTCCATTAATAAAGTGTGAATAGTTTTCTGCCGAAATTGAAAATCATTAAATGTGTCTCAACAAAGATGCCTAAGACAGATTTTAGGACTTAGTCATAGAGATCGGGTCTAAATCAAAGAAATCATATGCCGAACTGTGAGTCGAATCCTTAGTAAGGTTGTGACAGAGCGTCGCATGAGGTTTTGCGGGAAAATGCGCCGAACGGCGCGAGAGGGTCTAAGTCAGTAAGAATAGCACATTAGGTTTTTGAAATAAAACTTTTTAATAGCAAGATAATGCACTGTAGATACCTCAGAATATGCATTTTGTTGGCTTTCAATACCAGAAATAGTGCTCGGCGGAGGGGCTTCGCCCCGCGCTGGGGGAGCGCTGCGAACTCCCCCAGACCCCCTTGCTAGCAAGGGCGGGGAGTCTACAATAAACAATAAACGTCTTCCGAAAAGGTCAGAATGTAATAAAGATTAATTATTTACACACACACACACATATATATATATATATATATATATATATATATATATATAATTTTTTTCCGCGGGGGGGGGGGGGGGGGAGAGTCAGGGGGGAATCCCCCCCCCCAAAACCCTCCCCGAAAAAAATCCTGGCTACGCCCATGTCGAATTCTATATATGCCTTTACAAAATATAGGTATTTTGTTGTTACTTAATTATTGTATACATTGGAGGAATTGAAGCTCACACAAAGCACTGCATATGAATGTAAGCTATTACATTATTATTATGTGTTAGGTGACGGACAAGACCCCAAAGAAGTCTTCCTTTTTTTCAGATGTCTGATTACCCTATAATGTCTTAAAGTCCAAAGATATTAACTCCTTCTCTCCTAATTGACGATACCATCGTTGATTTGGCCACTTTAAATTATTTATTTTTTTCGGTTTATAAACATTAGTGTTAGATAAAAAAGAGCAAGCATTCACATTTATTTCTAAACCTAATAAAATATTTTCTGATTACAAAGTTACTGAAGTTTGATAATAACAGGGATGTGAACTACAAACGAGTGAAATGAATAATTCCGTCTGATCATGGAAAATAATTACGGAGAGAAAGAGTTAATGCAGAGTGGAATATTAGACTAAAATCTGACAAGATATTTAAGACATTGTATTACGAGAGCCTATCATTGTGCTTCATGGTCCCATATTAAAAGCACAAATTCTAAAATCTTTAATATATTAAGGGCCTTACTGCAATTGAAGTGACCTTTCCCACTTCGGTTCATCGTCCCACCGGGCATTTTCCCCAAAATGTCCATATACCCAGTCCCCACTGTATGTTTTTACAGCATTGAGCAATCCCCCTAGGAAGGCCCCTTCGTACTTACCCGCTTTTATTGCACTGACTTCTGCAATTTTTTTTTTCATTACGTGGTATTCGCCAGTAATGCCGGTACGAACTTCGCTGTTTGTTCCCCTGGCAGTATCTAGAAAGCTATAGATCTACAGCGCTACATAAACTTCCGTGATACATCAATCACTTCATCCTTGATCTGTTCATGCAAAATACTCGATAACCCGATAGTCCGGATTATTCTGCCACACCCTGGCAACGCGAAATAAAAATCTCCACACACAAAAAAAAAAACAACAACTCCACCTCCGCCCCATAGTTCTTCCAAGGTCCTGCAGTGAGGAACTTTAGGCTGCAAAAACCGCCCTTTAGTATTTGGTTGACTAGAAAAATCAGACCTATTCTTTTGTTGGCTTGGTGATTAACAAGAAAGGTACGGAGCGCAATGCCAAAGGGTATTACTATTTTTTTTTTTATTGATGGATGAATTGTCTATGCCAAGTTAAGCCAATGAATAATTGTGCAAAGTTTCAACTTGATCCGAGACTATTTTTAATTTTTTTTTTTTTACAAAGTAGTAGCTAATTTTTTACAATATTTTTTTCATTATGGACAGCTTTAGGCTTTTCTTATCAGGTAATTTTCTGTACTCTGTACAATATTCATTAATGCTCATTCTCTCGGGTCAAAGGTTTTACGCTTTCATGTGGGAATTTTCGCACTGAGAGTTCATCACAGTTATCTTTGATTTAATTTTGATTTTTAAATCTGTTAACTTTTTTTTTACAAGTACAATTTAGTAAGAGAAAGGGAAAAAAAAAGAAGATCAAGCGATATGAGGAAATGTGGTGAAGTTATAATTGAACCCAAATAAAAACATTGCAAAATAAAATGTGAAAAATGGCGAGAGAGTTTAAAATAAAAAGACAAAATAATCAATGCCAGTGACGCCATGGTGAAAGATCACTGCTGCTAACTAGATCATACAAATTACTTTTGCTACAATCGAAACTAAGAACAACTGCTTATCAATGCTTCCGTCTTCTGTAGGACCAAACACCGGTTTTGTCAAAATCTCCAATAAAGTACGCACTCATTCTTTCTTTAAAGATTTCTTCTGGCAGTTTATTCTATGTTCACTTCTCAAGCAAACAGTGTACACAAGTTAAGTACTGTTTTATTTTGTTTGTCAGTGTTTTGTTATACTTTTTACTTTTTAAACCCCATTTCCGTCCGAGATTTTAACAAACTCGCTCACCCTTCAGTCGACATGCCTGCATCCATGCGTCATAGTTCTGTACGGATGTGGAAAAAAAAATCGTTTCCCCAGTTGAAGTTCTGGAGACACCCTTGATTCCCAGCCCTGCTAAACGAGCTACGCCCAATATGGTTCATTTAAAATTGCGTCGTTGATTTGTGGCCTGACTTACACACACTAATAGTTGTACACCGAATAGAGCACACTTATGCCCTACTTTTTGTGTGTATATATTGTCATTCGTTTGTTCAATAGCCTTACCATTCACAGCTTTGTGTAATGTATAAGATCTGGATCTGTTTACTGAGATTATTAAGTTAGTGTGTCTAGAGATTTGGGGGCAGGGCCGGGCCCTATGTGAAACGGATTGCGCGGGGCCCAGTTTGGGCGGGGATAAGCATTATGTCAAAATTAAGATTTTGTTTTAGAAAATATATTCGTCTTTGCAATTGAATGAAAGCTGACAAGGCCTTTTTTGTTTTTATTGCGCATGGGATTGGCACCACAAAATGTCAATTTTGTCCATTTTTCAAAAAAATTTTATGAGGTTTCAGGAGATTTTAATAATTTCAGGAGATATCCAGGACTTTTTCGTACATTTTGAAATTTCAGGAGATTTCCAGGAGGTCCTGGAAAATGAGGAGGCCGCGGAAACCCTGTTGTTATATATAAGTGATAACGGTTTAATTTACAAATTTAAACCTAGAATTAGGCGGGGCCTATGAAAGTGCGGCCGCAAAGGTTGTGGCCTAAGGCCGTACCTGTTTGGGGGGGGGGGGGGAAAGGCTCCTTCAATCCGAAAATGATACATTGTCTTTTTTGTTAGCGATAAATAATGAATTGTACTTATAATTCAGAAATTAAAACAAAATGTTCTTGTTTCTTAGAAATGTAAAATTACGACACGCTTCTTAACTGTTTAGTCAGCTGTTGCGTGTTGACGAGCACTTTTATGTCCCAGACTTAATATACATGAGTGGACACCCATTTCCCTCCACCTGTTTTCTATTTTTTTCAACTCACGTAAACACTGCTTTCGGATCGTTAACTTAAATGCTCACGCCATTAGTTATACCAGAAGCCTTTGAAGTTAGAATGCAGATGGAAACCTAAGAAACTCGATTTTCTATCCTTTCGATTTGATAGTAGATACATTTCAACTGTCGACACCGCTGCTGTCAATTCTCCCGGAGCCTTGACAGGCAACTACTACACAACTTCATTCACAATAGTCGAGAGTCGGAATGACGAGTTGCATTTAAACTCTTAACAGCTGGGATTACTCATGCAAAGGGGATGGCAGTCTGGTATTGTGGTATGCGCCGTGGACTGTCGTCATGATGGTCTTGGGTTCAAACCCCTTCCTGCAGTGGGGTTGGACTGTAACGTAATAATCATCATTACTGAAACATTGCCTGGCATTAAGAAGTCAAGGCTGTTGTTTTCTCTGGCATCGCGTGATGCAGCATGTCAGATGTCATTCATGACACTCTCTATTGGTTGGTGTATTGGTTTGACCTATTTAATCTTTTCTATTCTGCTTGATACCCTTGGCTTCTGTCGTATTATTTCCAGGCTGGGTGGATGTACAATCACATCTCACATGACCACTCTCTGGTTACAGTGTCGAGATCCTTTTGGAAAAAAAACAACAACAAAAGTAGGCCTACTAGATGCCTGAGCAAAGGGGTGGCTACAGACAGCATGCAATAGGATGTTTATGTAACGGATACATTTAGGCCTATAGACGCAGTCCTTTTTCTTAAAACAACAGCAATAGACGCTTATCTATAGTTCATCTTTTGAAAGGGAAAGGATGGACTAAACGTCTGGTAACATGTTCAGTGCCGTGTGGTAGAAAACCGTTAGGACTTTCCCACTTGCACAATGTATGAACCGCTGTCCTACCAAACATTTGACATAGTTTTAAGCATCAGTTGAGACGACCAGGTAAAAGAGTTGACAAAATGTAACGCATTTTATTGGATTGATACTATTAAGATATGAGAGAACAGGGAGAATGTGTGTGTGTGTGTGTGGGGGGTGCGCCCCAGCGCCGACCTATTTTTATCAGTATGTCTTCGTCTAAAATAGATTAATATCCCTGGGATTTAATAGATAGAAGGCAAGACAGACCTAGAAATGAACAACTGAACGTCACGGATCGATAAGCATTTACATTGAAGTCAAGGACGAGTGTTATGCAGTATTAGACAGAACACCTCTAACTGTTGTAAATATCTTGGGCTGTACTCCTAACTTCCTTCATTTAATTTGGTCTGTGAGATTAAATATAGCGCAAAGATTCTTAAGCATCTAACTATTAGGCACCATCTTCATCTTCCTCTCTCTGCATGTGGTCCTTTCTGGGACACCAACCAGCTTCCTCCAGGCATCTCGGTTCTGGGCGAGTCTCTCTAACTGTCCCCACGTCTTGCCCATCTGCTTGGCATCTGCTTCCAAATCGCGGCGCCATGTATTCCTGGGCCGTCCCCTATTCCTCTTTCCTTGGGGGGGGGGGGGGGGGGGGGGTTCCCAGGTTAGATGCAGACTTGCGAAGGGTGTAACCTATCCATCTCCAGCGTCTCTCAAGGAGATCTACTTCAATGGGCTGCTGCTTTGTTCTTAGCCCCAGTTCATCATTCGAGATCTTGTCTGGCCAGCAGATCGTAAGAATCTCCCTCAGGCAGGTAGCCTATTAGATAATTACAGCTTGTATCATTTCAAACTACTGGATGTTAATTTCTCTAGTCACACTGTTAAAGTTACTTCCGAAAATTGCTTAATGAGATTGTAGAAGCTGTAGGTCAGCAGCTAACACTAGGCATGATTGCTGTGGCTCAGGTGATGGACTTATAAAAATAATAAAAAAAAAAAAGAAAAACGCTACAAACTTTCAGGCGACTCCCGAAAGGTTCCCAATATTATCTCATTTTTGGTAATTTACTATTTTGTTTGATGTAGAAAAAGGGAAATAACTGTTACATTCTTGCGAGATGTAGGTTCTAGTTGTAAATACTTTGTTTTTCAGAAAAAAAAAAGGATTGTTTATATTTTGTTTGTTCTCTTTCTTCTCGCTTTCCGCATCACACATTTCTCCAGCCCTCTCCCCTCCCCCCTCTAACCCATCCTTATAAAGTTGTATAAAAACATACACGTGTATTTCACACACTCGTATATACACATACGCACACCCAGAAATGACGCACTTCTCCCCCCCCCCCTCATCTCCCCTCCCTTGGTCGCAGCGACATTCTGTTACTTGACCTGCTTTTTCTTTCTACACGTAGATCACATGCTTACAGGAAAATCTCAACTCTGCAAGGTTGTTGTGACACGCTGAGGTTTTAGAACCCCTGCACCTAATACAAATAGAAGCAGTATAATACAAATCAACGGACGCTTTCATTTATTCAATCATCCGAGTGTTTTAGGTTCGCGAGCTATTTTTTAAGAACATTTCCATCAGGCCCATTTGTCAAATGTCATTGTCCAACCGAACATCCGCTTTCTACTCCGTCTTTCATTCGTTCCTCTCTCTCTCTCGCGTCAACAGTGAGTCACGACGTTCACAAACACTGCAACAGGTCAACAAGAGACTTTCAAGTAGAAACAGTGCGTGTCTGGGTGTTAACAAGCCCTGAGGTGATGGCCAGTAGCTATTACTCGAATTTCTTCAGATTGTAGTGAGTCTTTTTTTTTTAAATAAAATAAGTTTTCAATTCGCTTTTATGACTTCATTATGCATGTTCTGAGATTTGTACGTTGAAATTAACGTACTCCTGATTACTAGTGGTAATTAAAACTGTCATAGGGTTAGAAAAAACGTCATCTATGTAAATATTTTTCTGCTGAGAAAATCTGAAATAGGTCCAAATACAGGGTGGTCCAAAAATAGATGGACAGTCCATATTTTTGTTTTAATTGAATACAACTAAATATATTAAAACATCTATTGCATTACATTATTTAGATGTCTTGTGCATTGTTGTAATATAATATTTAATCGGCATTTTAGCGAATGTGTTAGTAAATATAAGTCGGCCTAAATCTAATTTATAAATGTCCAGCCACATCCGGACCATCCTGTATTTAGATGCGTATTTTCTTTACATTTATGGCTGACGAGTTGATGTACCAACACAGTTGAAAGCATCACACACTTTAAAGTTTTCTGCTCACTAGTCCTTCAATGAAGTATTATAACGAGGAAGTAGACGTTAATATTGTAGCCTGTTTTACGTTACAATAACATATTACAACTTGTGTACCCAGAACATCCTGAATCGCTGATTTTACTACGAACCCGCGCGAAGTCTTTATTTCATAACAGATTGGCGAAACGTATCTATAAACCTTGATTATTGCTTGACTTTTCTTATAGAGACCTGTAGGATCTCAATCTAGGAATTTACTTATTTATGCAAGATTCACTTTTGATAACGGTATGTGTGTGTGTAATATTTTTGTCAAGCTTTAATTAATAAAAATTTTTTTTTTACTGTTAAAGTCTAAAATATTTTGCAGGAACTCTGTTGACCGCATTAAAAAAATTCTAATTTTCTTTCAAATGTTATTTCGGAGGGGAAAAAAGAAACATTTATTATGGCCGGACTAAGGGATGTGCGACCGCACTTGGCCACGAGGCGGAAGGGGCGTAGCGATTTTTCTCTACATTCTCTACACTCTAAACCTATACTCCGCGCTTCTGTCAGATTCATTTCGGCAGCTCAGAACAACAAAACGCCCAGCCGAAAGAGAGGGACTCTATCGGGAGCGCTCTTTCTAATAATGGGGCCTCCATTGCCGATTTAGCACAGGGACAAAACATTTTTTAAGCCCAGGCCTGCTGTTCTGTTTGTCGTGGATATGTCCACACTTCAACTGTTTGCACACGTACAATTAATAAGAGCACAGCCTGGCGAGTGCTTATTTGTGATTACCGTTAAAATCTGTCATTATTTGTTCCTTGCTTCGGGCCATATAGATCTATCTAAGCGATAAAGAAGAGCGGCTAAGCAATCTAATGACACTAATCGGCATAGAATGTCATCTTGTTATCTGATAACCTAAGAGCATTTTGACGGCAATTTAGACCATGCTGCCTTTCTCTTTGGTAAACACAATAGCTGGTCGAGGGTCGTGATATTTTCAGAAACGGTGCGGGGTGTATATATATATATATACATATACCTGGTCTCTCTCACCTCTCCCACCCTTCAAGTGTCAGTACGAAACCCGATCATCATTGAAATGAACTAGTGCTGAGCTAATTATAAACAGTCTGGGTCTACGTGATGTTGTTCGCCGCCCCCTCCCCCCATTACCTCCCCCCCTCCCCCCGTCCTTTTTTGTTCTCTAAATCTTAGCGTCACTGTTTGCCGCGACCTTCAACTTAAACTTGGATGACAAACCTGCAGTTTATTATGTCAGAAATTGTAGAGACACTCAGCTGAATAAGCGATACATTTTACAAAGCTTAAATCAGCTAACTCTGTCTTTCTGTCTGTCTGGGTACAAATAGTGATTACGTTTGCTCTTTCACTTCCCATTCTCGGATCAAGTTGAAACTTTGCACAATTATTCGTTGTTCCTAACAAAACACGAATCAACAAAAAAAAATTAATCAATTAATTAAATAAATAGTGGTAATCATATGTTTATTACCGAAAAAGGAAAAAAAATCGTACATTATTGAGATATATGTTTGTAGAGATAAGCTTTGTTTTGCTTGTTTTTTTTATTTGATCTGTTAATCAACATAAGAGCTAAGTAAGTTTATTGAAAAAAAAATTGTCTATAGATCTAGATCCTTGCCTCCAGGTCCTCCGCCAGAAATATTTGGGCACGTGTAGACCCCTCTGTCTTCCACCCACATGCCAAAAACCTAGAAATGCGTATACAGGTGCAAGCTGCATTAAAGAAAAAAAGTGACCCCCCCCCTTCTGCTTTTTTTCTGTTAAGGCCCCGGACTAGTCATGCTTGCCCCCCCCCCCCTTTTTTTTTTCATTCTGGCGGCGGGCCTGCTAACTCCGATAATTAAAACTTTTCCTTCACGAGTGACTCCACAATTTGCCCAGGAATATAGAAAATATCTTCATGCTTTAGTTTTCTGTATTTATTATCTTAACCAATGTCATTAATACTGTTGTACTATTTAATTCGATCACAAAAGATCGAATATATTTAACAATTTAGATTTAGTTCAGAATTGAATTGATAGTGCTTGAAACCTAATTTGTTTATAAAAACAATGGCGACCGCGTTCATTTTGTCTGCTTTGTCTCCGTGTCTTGGTGACAGGGAATTACTAATGGAAGAGTCAATTTAATAGTGTCGCTTCGTCGATTTTTTGTATTTATAACTTATGGTATCGAGTTTATCTTTTCTTTTTACAAAGCATATAGAGACTCTGTCTGGTAAAATGTTACTGCACGTTATTTCTCCCACACCCAACCTCGGATCAAGCTGACATTTTGTACTATTATTTCTTTTACCTGACAACACAAGAATCAATAAAAAAAATAATAATCAATTAGTTGTTTTTTTTGTCTGATATCTCGAAAAAGGGAAACAAATAGTACTTGACTGAAGTGGTGGTATTATCTGAATTAGTCCCATAAACAAAAATGTTATTAATCGCACAGATTTATTGTTGTTGGTCTAGATTTGTTTTAAATTTATTTACATGACTGATCCAAACTAATTGATACAATTGCACTTCGTAGAAGCTTTGTTTTTTTTTTAAAAGTATTTTTATGTTTTTCTTTTTAAATGCATACCGTCTCTAGTTTTACGCCATCATTCTTATAGAAATATTCGCACCGCACTGCGCCATTCAACTAAACGCAATGTACATAAAGGCGACATACATTGAAATATGACAATTCCTACCAAAATAGCATTAACAAAAAATTACCGTCATCGATGCATCAATAATTACAATAACTACCAGTCCACCAAAAGTAAAGTGACGGTAGCATTGATTTTACCAAATGAATTAAAATATTGTCTTCTGGTGGAATTGGTGAATAACGATTTTTTTAAATTGTGTGTTACTTGTTTCTTAAGAGCGCAAATAAAGATAAAACCAGATAAGGGAGGCTGGGGTAAAAAGGGTTAACAATCTTCGAACACTTTTTAAGTCTCGTGACTACCTCAACGTGACTTTGAAATCGACGGCGTTATCATCAAAATACTTGTAATTCCTTTCTTGATAGAGAGTACATGACAGGTCGATAGTCTTCTCATGATAGCCCTACACTTTTTCATTTAAAGTTGACACATTTTCTGGTGCAAGAAATACATTTTTAGTTGGCAAGATTTGAATGAATCACGCACCAAGCGAGGGTGGGGATTCTTTTGTCACCATCAGCCCATCATAGTCCTGCTAATGTTCGGGGGTCTCTGCCACGCAATCTAATTTACCGTCCGTAACACAGAACCTGTACGATAAAATGGTTGATTTATTCACAGACTATTCTTTTTTTTAACAGGGACGTTTTTACTCAATATTGTTGAAACTTTTCCGGCATTTTATCTTATAAAGTACAGACGTTCCTTCAGAAGAGACGATAGTAACGTCCTACGCTTATCCGTGTGTTAATCTAGTCAAGCATGTCAGAGACTTCAACTCTAATAGGTCTTTGTTTTGTTTTGTTGATTCCATGCTCTAATTACACCAGGGAAGAAAGAGCATTTGCACGGATTTGTCCTAGCATATGGAATGAGGAATGTGTCTTTATCCTTGTGTCTTTCTGAGTATTTCATTGGGTTGTGTTTTTGTGTAAGTTATATGGTTTACTGTTTTATGTGTTAGTACTACTTTACATATTAGTATCAAATCCTGTAGTTTTTATTCATAGTGATTTTACTAATCGTGTTAGTCTAGTTCAATATGAATATGCATTTGTTTTAAGTCTCACGGCTCTACTTTACGTCTGTTCTAGTTTCTTTGTTTTCCTGAATTTAGGGATTCTAAAATGAGGATGCCCATTCTAATTTTGGTCTACGGCGACATTTCATTTTTTCAATTAATAGATTTTTAATATGTCATTCATCTTTCATTATACAAATACCAACATATTGGGGATTTACATACTATAAAATGATCACAGTAATCTGCTATTTGTTTACCGTTTAGTTTTTACGATTCCGATTGCGCTCCGTAAGCAATACAATTCAGTACGAGAGAAAAAAAAAGAGGTGTAAAACAGAGGTATGCAGGAGTGTTGAAGAACCTGAAGAAAAACGTAGGAAAAATAATAGAAGAAGATTGGCTGAGATTTGGGTATAAATAGACTGTAGAATTAACGTGAAAGGTGCCATACTGAAAGATCAATGTTGTCAACGAAATAGCGACGATGTTACAATGACATCACACAAACTCAAAATCGATCCCCGAAGTGGTCCATTAGGCTGGTACAAAGGCAGGTTCACTGGTGGATCTAATTATTTATATTTCAACCTATTTTTAGATTATTTCGCCCCCCCCCCTTCTAGTATTTTGGCCGATTTGGTAGGGTCTGGAGGGGGCGATGGCATCAATCCGCCCCCCCCCCTCCACCATAACCTTCGAGTGGGGGGGGGGGCGGTCTTATTTATTGGTAGAAATCACAGCTTGCTAACAGAATCAATTAGATATATCTATATGATTAAAACTTGTTATTGGTATTTTAACCGGACTTTATATAATTTCGTTCACCTGTTGGCCGATTGGAAGGGGAAGAGCGAATACCTCCACTGCCCTTCCCATCTAAACCCTTTGAGTGGGGGGGGGGCGGTCCTACTTTTATGGAGAAATCATAGTATGTGAACAAAATTAGTCGAATATCTATATAATATAAACAGGTGGAAGTGCGATACATGCAATCCCCTTCCCCCCATCGGACAAATCAATACTTTTTCTTTTTGTATTATAGTAAGAAATTACAAAATTAAAAAAGCCCTAACCCTATCTAATCTTTTCAAAGAACAAATCAGTTGTATTTGCAATGTAGGGATTATAAATTCATATTAGAATATTTTTCTCATTATTCAAAAGGCACATTATAATAGAATGAATAATGAGCGGTAGATGTCAGGAGAATGCGCTTCTGCAGTGAAGAATGCAAGAAAACGCTTTTGGAGTCGGGGCGAACCGAACCCCACTAATACATAATGAGCTGTAGATGTCAGAAGAATGCGTTTCAGCCGTGAAAAATACAAGAAAACGCTTTTGGCGTCTGGGCTTCGCCCCGAATCCCACTGATAAATAATGAGCTGTAGATGTCAGGAGGATGCGTTTCTGCAGTGAAAAATGCAAGACAACGCTTTTGGCGTCGGGGCTTCGCCCCGAACACCACTAATAGGTAATGAGCTGTACATGTCAGGAGAATGCGTTTCAGCCGTGAATAATGCAAGAAAACGCTTATGGCGTCGGGGCTTAGCCCCGAATCCCACTGATAAATAATGAACTGTAGATGTCAGGAGGATGCGTTTCTGCAGTGAAAAATGCAAGACAACGCTTTTGGCGTCTGGGCTTCGCCCCGAATCCCACTGATAAATAATGAGCTGTAGATGTCAGGAGGATGCGTTTCTGCAGTGAAAAATGCAAGACAACGCTTTTGGCGTCTGGGCTTCGCCCCGAATCCCACTGATAAATAATGAGCTGTAGATGTCAGGAGGATGCGTTTCTGCAGTGAAAAATGCAAGACAACGCTTTTGGAGTCGGGGCTTCGCCCCGAACACCACTAATACGTAATGAGCTGTACATGTCAGGAGAACAATGCAAAAAAACACATATATATATGCTGTACGCACGTTTATGCATAGGGTTAGGGTTTACTGGGCGTTAGGGTTAGGGTTTGGAAAAAAATCGCCCCCCCCCCCTCTCCAAAGTTCTGGATCCGCCAGTGGGCAGGTTTGAATATTTTTGAGCATGAATATCAGAAACTAGGAACAACAAACTATCGACAACAAAATACTTTCCTACCATACAAAAAGAAGAGATGCACAAGTTTAAAAAGTGTTGCTGATACTATTGTATTGTATGTCCGACTGACGACATTACTCAGGATACGGAATTACAACAGGATACGGAGATTTATAAATGTTATTATTACATTGTTGAATATTCATATGAATTCAATTAGCTGATAGTTATATATGTTAACAATGTTAACCTGGCAAAACTGATGTTATTGAATGATTACCTAGTTCATTCAATTACATTGCAAAGAGACAATCTCTTATTTAAGACCTCAAGGAAGAAACTTTTTCTATTTAGTCTAATTGTATAGTGTGACACTTTATTTTTAAATGCAATTATCATAGAAAAAAGAAACAACAAAAAATGTTTGCATAAGTATGTTAAAAATATAGGCTACTGAAAAATTATCTCCCTTGCTAAAATTGTCTCCCCTGTTTTTTTTTAAAATGTATTTATATAGTGAATAGTAGTAAAAATGGGGTATTTAAAAAAAAATAAAAATGCTTGCATAGTTAATTTAAAAAAATTAAACTTTTCGATTTCATAAAATAAAAAAAGTAGCGGTTGCATCAGCAATTTAAAAGATCTAAAATATCATGATATCCGATTATCAATGTTTTCTAGATTTTGGGATCTAAGCGAGACGTACGGACGGTCAGACAGACTAGTAGCCGCATTATCATTTCGGGGGTGCTAAAATGATTTTGTGCTGCAAGCGAAAGAGCTTAGAAATGTGGTGTGCTACAGTGCTGAATAGTGACTACAAACTACTCTATGGTTTAGTTCCATGGTTTAATCAAATGCTTCGCTTATCTATACTTCCGTCTTCTGTACACCAGATACACCGACAAGCTTGCTATTTATGGATTAGCCTTATTATTATTATTATTATTTTATTATTTGTACATTGAATTAGTTCACAAAACTAATGTGCATCATTCTTCATTCACCTGTTCTGAAATCTATGTGCACATAATATGTTGATAGGATCTAGGCTCAGTGTCAGCAATAAGTCAACAACTAGCTACCATTAGTAAAATGGCGGAAACTACACGTTACTAAATTGATTGAGTCATTAAGTGCATCTTTGTGCACCGTAACCACGATTTATTTGCAGAATCTCTCTCTCTCTCTCTCATGTAATCTTATAAAATAAAGACGTTACTTCAAAAAAGAAGATGATTATGTCCTACGCGTCATGCGTCTGGTCATGCATGTTAACCAATAACTTGAATTCCGCCAGTCATTGGTTTTCCTAGCTGCCTCAAGCAACCCATTCCATGAAGAAGGTAAGAAGGAGCATTTGTACAAATTTGTCCTAGCATATGGGACGAGGAAAGTGCCTTTATCTTTGTGTCTCTCTCCATATTTCTCCCTCTAGTTTGCACTTGAATAAACAAAAATCGAGTAAATGTAGGCTCTCTCTAGCAAGGCTCTACCTCAAATGATATTTTAGCAAAAACAAACGGATTTGGGGAAGGGGCAGTCTTTTGGTTAACCCAGAGACATCCGTCACCGGAGAGCCAATATATATATATATATATGTAGATGAAGCTCAAGTTGTTTACACATTGAATGATAAGTTAGTTGTTGACAAGACACAGGCCCTACACAATGACATGCGCGGGTTATTGAATGTGTTCCAGGAATCAGGATGTTCAGCTGATAGGCTGGCCAGGCAACCCATAACCTTATACGTTTTATTCGGGATTGTTGAGGCCTCTAATGATGAAACAATGTCACACTGTGAACATTGCAGTGACTCGCGAATCACAATTCTGGCTGTTAGCTATTGTTAGTGACCTTAAAACAATTATACAGAAAGGTAAATCGACGTTTGTGAATGGTGTAGATTTTAAAAATATTTTCTATTTTCTATTTATATAATATTATATTATAATATATTATATTATATATATTTTATATATTTTTATATTGTAAGATAGGCCTACTAGGATACAAGAGCTTAAAATAGTTTTTTTTTTTTTCAAATAGTAATTTTCTTAAAAAACAAAGTTACGGTTAATTAATCTAACGAAATCACCTCCATTGAAAAAAAAAGATAAAAGCAGTACCGTACCGAAACTACCAATATTAATGTCATATAAATATTATTTGAAAACGTTGGGGCCTACTACAAGTTGACTACAACATATGTTTCCCATTCTCCATGATTATATTTTGTTTGTGTGTAATTTTATTAATCCAAGTATGGTGCTTTGATTAAAAAAAAATTTCCTTAAAAACTTTTCATTGCATTTGGGTTTTAACTATTTACATGAAATAATTATAGTGTTTCGCCCCTTTTAGTCTTTGTTTAATAGAAGTCTGCAGTGCTAATATATTATATTATACAGTAACTTTTTGTTTTCGAAACTTTATGACGATTACATTAACAACTTAATTATTGGTAAGGGTAGTAATTAATTTTCTGGCAATTCATCTAATCGTCTAATCAGTTTCCCCCCTTATCTTAAGACGCATGTTTACATCAAGACGTCGTTAAAGTCAGTTCATCGATTGGTTTGAAAGATCGTGAGTGTCTTTGATAAAACTTCGAAACAAGGGTTTCTTCTAAAAATAGATTTATTATCCTCGAACCCAAAAGAATAACATGTTTACGCGCAGATTTTAAAATAGATTGATAGCATTCTGAAAGGAAAACACACATCTAGGCTGGGGAGCTAAATTACCGGAGGAGTGTCATTATTGAAGTGATACGGTAATATATGCAAACTATGTGTTTTTTTCAAACACGTGTAGTCTTTGATTTAATAAGAATGGAAATCCCAATGAAATAAATGGACTGGGTTCTGCGATGCACTAAAGTTGTGGAACGCGGCGTGCGATGCATTGTTGTCAGCTAACGTCAATACATAAATCTAGATTTTTTAAAATGTGTAATTCGATGGTGAAAGTAGGACAAAAAAAAAAGAGGTGTGTTAGAAAAAAAAATCTAGAAGATGGCGGAAAGATAGAGTGAGGGGTAGTGAAAGACACACGTAAATCTAGATGTGATGGGAGAGAAAGAGCAATTACACACCGCGGTGATTATTTCAATAACACATCATCATCATCTAGAATCTCCTACTTTAGCTGACAAGCCTTTTATTGTTAAGCCGATGTGTTATCTGTATCAGTGTATTTAAAAATAGATAATCAATGACCTTCTGCTTTGAAAATGCACCCTGAAAAAAAAAACTGTCTGACGTTACAATAATTGTTAATATAATCTACAACTGTTTTATTTACCTTGCTATGTAGCCTAGTGTCAAACTTGGGGATAAAATGCCTTACACACAAACAAAACCCAGAAACCAATCCTTGGCTAACTTTTGCTTGTAGTTATAGTTCAAATTTTAAATTGTTAGAATTCTACACCACATGCTCCCTCCCCCCTTATACTCAACACTATTCTTAATCTCGACACCTTTACTTTTACTCATAAGAAATGTTTGAAGGAGTGTACAAAAGTTTCTAAAAGAGAAGTATGGTCTACATTGCTGAAACATCAGTGGAGGGTAGAAATGAGGCAACTAAAAAGAACTTAAGTGGGTACTGATGAAAATAAAAAAGATTGAGAAACACTGATATAGATCGTAACTCTTTCTCTCCGTAATTATTTACCACATTCTGGTGGAATCAACGTTGGTATCGTCAGTTAGGAGAGAAAGAGTTAAGTATACAGAGGAATAGAAACTGAACATATATGTTCACCACTCTGTATCAATGCTTTTGTTTTGCCCTATTTTAGGTTGAAGTGCACCAGAACTCTTGTTGACTTGACACTGAGGTGAGCCAGGTCTGCATTGACCTGACCCCATTGTGTGACCTGGCAGGTCTGTGTGCCAGCTATGCTGCTGCAGGGGTAGGTGCAGTAAAGGCACAGATGGGGTAAACAGTGCACCCCCAGGTGTTACTGAAAAAGTGACAACAACAAAAATGTAAGTTGTCAATGAAAAAGAAAGATTGTAAGAAAAATTACATTTGATCTTTTTTAGGTGGGAAGGGAATAGCAGGAAGCTTTTATATTCTTGATTAGGGTTCAGCTATATTTCTCCTGATTTCTGCTATGTTTGGGCTGCGGAGGGGCGGTAAGAAGAACAAGCCATTCAAATTAGACCTTAATGCCTAGAAGAGTTCTCTACCTTATTTATTATACTTAAGCTTACAGCTTTAATATAAGCTATTAATAGTTACTTCATCATAATAGGTTCTGACAAAATCATTCTTCTAGTACTTTATATTTTAAATATGTGTTATTATCTTTCTTATGAATATATAAGGAATAATTTGGTGTAATGTCAAGTTAAATGTATTTTCTAAGTAAGGATTAGAATTGTTAAAAAAATAAAAACATTTTTTTTCTTCAGGGGCAAAAAGAAACAAAGACCCTCAGACAGAAAACCAGATTTGATTGTAAGAAATGTATTTCTCATATGATTTTCTTTTCATTAGTTAAGTTAAAATTGTTGATTAAAAATTTACATGGAACTGTTACACTTGTGTATTCTAGGATTGCAAAGTGACAGAGCTGGTCATTCAGGTGTCTGAGGTTGATAATTCTAGTCAGCCCCGTGCCATAAAGTTTAGAGAGGAACTCCTTGTGGACTTTCTACAAAAGAATGTTGAAGATATGTACCCCAGACTTGGCCAGGAAACCTACCGGGTTCCCTCTGTTCACTTTAACAAGGAAGGCAGCAAATGGAGCAAAGAACTGGTTAGTCTTATAATTGTTTTAGACCATTGATGCCCAACTTTATACTTATACTTTATACTGTACTAGTAATTAGTTATTGTTGCATCCATTGAGTTGAGTTGTCACTATAAGTGACTTTTTTTTTTTTCCCAAATGTGCTACAGAGCTGAAAATAAAGGAACTCAGGTGATAACTTAGCTCATACACAATGTGTAGTACAAATAGGAATAGTTGTTTCCACAAATACAATTTACTGTAAGAAATGGGCCTATTGAAATAAGAATCACAATGGAGCTAATTTATATTCTTTTTTTTCCATAAACATACTTAACCCTAACCCTAACAGCCTTAGATTTATCAGAACTTTTCACAAAAGTTGAATAATTCCTACAAAAAATAAAGGACATTTACAAGTATAAAGCTACAATTTTTTTCAAAAATTTAAAAAATGAGTTAAAAGTTTTATTATTTTATATCTCTGAGTGGTTGTGAGTTGCTATTGAGACCTAAGTAGCAATCATGGCCTTATAGTACACTTTTATTGCTGATGTTCTGGAGACCATTAGAAGCTCATGCTTGTTAACACATAAAAACAGAGACTTTAAGTTGTTAATTTCTAACTTACTATTCTGTATGTTATTCAGATGAACCAGACTGGAAACAAAGACATCAGAGAGTATCAGCAGCCACAAGAAACTGATAAACGAAGTGACAGAGCACACAGTTTTATTTGCGACGTCATCCATCAGCTCAGTCTTAACTCCTCCACCACCGGCCTGCCTCCTTTCTTCATCTTGAGCTCTTATGAGTACGACCACTTCCTGTCCAGGTTGAAATCTTCCTTCAAAGACAAACCCAATGCAGTAGAAACGACCAAGATTAACTGGCCCAGTGGCTCAGGTGTGGAGAGGGGAGAGGCAGACCTCATTCTGTTTGCACCCAAGCATGTCATTTTTGTTGAGGTAGAGATTAGATTTTTTCTTTCTTTTGTATCTGTTAACAAAGTATTGATCTATACATCCCATTGATTACTTGTTGTCTGTAACCATAGAAGCAAAAAATGTTTTAGTGGTTCCTTAACTTCCCCTTTCAGACCTTGCCATCTTTAGGGCAGATGATGTAAAGCTCATATGTTTCTGTGGCCCATGGTTAATGAGGGTGTCATGTTACCAGCGCTATGACCAACTGCCTGCACTTTCCCCCAACTAATTCTGATACCTACTAGAGCTGGGTGGACTCAGAGGAGCCCCAAAAATTCTGAAGTTAAAAAATCCCAGTCTTTACCAGGATTTGAACCCAGGACCTCTGGTACAAAAGCCAAGGGCTTTACTGCCCCTTGTTCCTAGCTGGGATTATTGAGACCCAAATGTTACTTTCTTTCTTATACATAATGAATATGTCAATTCAAAAAATGTACTGTAGTAAAAAAAATCATTCAGAAGAAATGTGGTTCACATGTTTGATGTAGACAAGAACATAACAACTCTCATTTGGAAAGATACACTGCTCAGTTGGAAAGATAATATCTCTCAGTTTTATCTGTCCTAGACTTACGGGATTCCATTTGGGCAGGTCTACGAATCCACATTCTCTTGACCTGTATGGTGGCTTATGTGCATTGAGAACAACCAGTTTTTTTTGTCCTGGACTTTTGCACAAAAATATTTTGTGCCTCTCAAACCCTCAATGACGTTAAGTTTGATGATGATGGAGTTAACCTGTAAATATTTACCTTTCTGTCTTTAAAACTAACAACTTTAGACCAGGTACTGACAAATATAATTTTTATTTAAATAATTCTTCTAGGTAAAAGCTGTTGGAGATAACTTTGATCAGTATAATGACAGAGATAAAGCCATACTTTCCACGGTAGAGAAGGCTGTTGGTCAGTTGGTTAGGGATGAGAAAGTCTTCCAGCATGTCTTCCAGGACCTTGACCTCCAGCACTTCCAGCTGACAAGAATCGTAGCACTGCCCAACCTTATGAGGAACACTTTGGAAATGGCACTTGAGAAGGACAAACATTTGAATGAGGTCAGTTCAACTGATGCATTAATTCTTGAAAACAGGTGTCCCGATGTTTAGAAATTTATGTTTAAAAACTTTAAAATGTTGACATATTTAATTATTTTATGATTTATACAGACCATAGGATCAAGTTAAATATATCACTATCTAATTGTAGAGGTGAATTTGATTTATTGTATAATTGTCATACATTCCTAAAGAAATGATGATTATCATGTCATAGATCAACCCTCCTGCAGAATGGCAGGAGATGACATGGGGTAAGGTTTCAACCACAAGACCAGGTACCATTTGTCCATCCAATTAGAAAGGATTATGAGAGATACCTAACCAATCAAAGTAATCCCACTTCACTGTCTACATTTTGTGTGATCATGCTCTTGAAATGTCAAGAAAAGATTGCTGATACGTTTTGGACCAAATGCTTTATTTTGTCTGGAACGTTCAAGAAATTTTGCTTTTAAATGCCATTTAATGGTGGGCTCTTTGGTCCATATTTGTAAACATTCAATATGTTCACTAATTTGATTTATAGTCTCCTCATGTTTTTCTATGTTTGGGTAAAACCAATTCATTGTTACGTGTTACTTCTTTTCAGAAATGTTCAGGCTACAAGTTTTTATGTAAAGAAGATTTCCCAAGTCATCGATACAACTATGCAGAAGACCTGGACAGTTTCACTAACTGGTGGCAGAAAAATGTCTTCTATAAAGTACAAGTAAGCAACTACATAGTTATGATAATGGTTTAGTGATATAAGTTTGGAAAAAATAAAGTTTCCATATATAATACAGACGTTACTTCAAAAAAGAAGATGATTACATCCTATGTGTCATGCATTTAGTTATGCAAATTAACCAATGACCTAAATTCTGCTAAGTCACTGGTTTTCCTGGCTAGCTCAGGCAACTCATTCCATGCTGTAATAGCACTAGGGAAGAAGGAGCATTTGTACAAATTTGTCTTAGCATATGGAACGAGGAATACTAGTAATTCATTTTGTATATCATCTGTCAATTAATATTTGCAGTTGTTTTAAATGAATTTGGTAATTGATAGGTACACATGAAAAAAGACTTGTCATTTATTTCTTCCATTAATGCTAAGCATTGATACTTCTGAACATTTCTGATGGTGCATTCATTGAGATAACCCAAAAAGCAAAATATTTATTTCTTCCATTTCTTCTATATGTTGTTATAATTTCTTTCATGACAACAGGTTTGGGAGATGATAGACCAGGTGAGTGGGCTGTGGGGGGGGGGGGGGGGGGGGGGAAGGTAAAAAGTGACCTTTGACTTTAGGAGTTTTGACAGTTTGGGATTCCTCTCCATATGGAGCATACATTAAAGTCCAATTGATCTTATTAGGTATTGGTTTGTTCCCGCAATTGTGCATGTTGTTTTATCCACGAAAAAATGACACAAGAATGAAAAACTGAAATCTCCTATTACAACATTACCAGGTTGCTCTCAGTAAAAAAAGAGACAATAAGATGATTAGAAAATAGCTTTAAGATTTTTATTTTCCTAAACTCTTTACTTTCATAAATCAGATGATTGTAACAAGTTTATTTTTCTGAACAGAACTGATCAAAATGCTGATAAGTGCTTATTAGCTGTAAAGAGGATTTTTACTGTAAGCCAGGCGTAGTAACTGATCATGGTTTACACTGTGTTGAATGCAATTTGAATGACTAACTCTGCTGAAATTATCACTCACATTCACTTTGTTATGTTCTTTAAAAAAAAATAAATTTTCCACCAATCTTTAAATGATTTAAAATAAAACACTAAAATATGGACACTGCAAAATAAATTATGCATTTAATATTCTGTAAAAGCTTATCTCAACTTCAACAATACATCTTGAAAGCAAACCTAGTTCTCCTAATTTTTTCCCCCCTGAAAGTCAGGGTAGTTTAAAGTAAATAGCTGCCATGTGAATGCAGTTAAATTCACTTCTGTATTTACACATTTTGGGCGGAGTTACCCCCTTGGTTCTAAATATATCCCACTCTCCATGTTCCTATTAGTTAATAACACTTAACATTCAGGTCATGTAAAAAGTGGATATGCAATGTGAAGCTCATGTTAGAAGTTCATTGAGTTTACCAACATATAATGCACTTGAATAGATTTATGTTATTCCACTCTGCAGACATATAGGCTAACTATATCCTGTTTTGATGATCCAGGATATGATCAACGTTTTCAAGCTAGCAATGTTGTTCTATTTTATTAAGCTCATATTTGCTGTCTCTAGACACAGTGAAGTGGACATTTGAAGATCATGTGGGGGATGGGTTCATATGGTGTTGAAAGGAGAAGTCACATGACCATACTATAGAGATTTGAAAAAGTTGGCCTACCTCATCTTTTTTTTTTTATTCCTTTAGTACAATTACTGAAAACATCTGAGTTAATCCATTTACTTTTGAATGGGTAAAAAATACATCTAAAATTAAGTATTTAATAAGCAAATTGTACTATTTTGGTTCTTGGTAGTATATACCAACTTACATAACTGTAGGATCTCTAATATATATACTGCCAAGAATTACTAAATATTAATATCACATTACAGTGGATCCCTGGACACATTGGCATAATGGGAAATGAAAAGGCTGATACACTATCAAAGGCAGGATTATCTATGGAACAACCAGATAGACCTGTTAACTACCTCACTCTAAGGTCAATGTTAGTCAACAATCACAAAGAGGAGTGGCTATACCAATGGGCATGTATAAAGAAATGACCATACCAAACTAACTGGACAGTATTAACTCCCTTCCCTGCAACTAAAAACAACTAAGAACAGGACACACACCTCTGTTAAATTACCATCTTAACAAAAACATTCCACACAGCTCCCCCTTTGTAGAGACTGCGCCCACCCTTATGAAAAAGTAAACCATATCCTTTTTGAATGCCCCTTTTCTAATCCACCTTACTACCACTCCAGCCCAATATAACCAACACTCTGTATGGTAGCGTTGAACAACTGAAGCGAACAGCACACTAGTTTTTCCTTGGCAAAGTCTGCAAAAGAGCTGATAGCTCAGCAGCAAAAAGCTGGTTAGAAGAAGAAGAAGAAGAATCTAATGCAAAATAGTAGCCTACAATTAGCTATTATATTGTATCATATGAAAAGTTGACAAAAATTGAAATACAAAATTATCTATATCTAAATAAAAGCTTATTTTTGTCAAAAATTTTTCCCAACAGTTTAGAGAGAAAATAATATTCAAAGTAAAGAAACTCTGCTTACACATTTTCAGTTGTGTTGGAGGTAGGCAGGACATTTCAAATTATATTTGTATGTACATGAAAGTCTTGACTACTCACAAATGGTGATCACACAGGACCATCTTCAAGATTAAAGTTCAGGGTGTTGTTATAATGCCCAGATGCTAAGTGGAGTACTTGTACTCTCCCCTAGATGTCTGGCATTCATCAGAGATTGCTGGAATCATGCTCAAGTTTATTAGTAAACAGATTCTTGAATTAAATTAAACCTTGAAATCTTGACCTATAAATAGATTGTTTGAAATGTTTGCTTTCATTGTTTCAGTCCTCTAAAGATGTCACAGTGACACACCTGGATGATACAAACGTTTTGGATGACTTGAAGGTTATTGTAGGACGGTGGGTAATAATTCTGTAAATTGTCAGCTTATCTATTTGTCATCACAGTCATTTCAAAATCATCAATTAGTGCAATATGCAGCACAAACCATTTGGCAATCTATCAAGGGGGCTTAAGTCTTAACTCAAGCTGAGTTGTGTTAGCTGAGTACTTAAACGTAGCATGGTAACCTTCTCCCTGATACCCCCACACTCCGAAGTGTTCTCAGTAGAGAATGGAGCACTGACCATGCACTAGCACAAAAGTTTTTTTTCAAAGATGTAATTTCAGATTTGTTAGTGATCAAATTTATTCCTTTTAAAAACTTTTTATATTTGCTTTTAATGGTAAGTAAACAAAATTGACCAATGTTTTTATTAATTTTATTTTTAAATGAAATCTACTTCAGATATGTGGGTTTCCTGTCAGTTGTCAGTGTCAGCTCCAGTTCTAGTCTAGGCTCACAGAGGAGAGAAATACGTCGCAAGGGCCAGACAACTTTATGTGTAGGCAAAGGTTTCTCAGACATAGTGCTTACCAGAACACAGAAGGGATACATTGATCAGAATGTCAAGTTGGGATACCTTAGTGGGCCACCTGGTTCGGGCAAAACTGTGGTGCTGACCATTAGAGCACGCAGGTAGGTTGTTCCCATTGTTCAATCTGCTAGGATTACTCATATTTTTTTTTTAATAAGCTCAATACCATTAGTTTTGCCACACCCCAAGGCTATGCTAAATGTTTTTTTGACAGTGGTCAATGGTCAGTGGTCCTGTATGCATTTGCATTAAAGACTTTCACAGATGAGAAATTGCTTTACAGGTTTATGGTGACATTTTGATTACTTCAGCAAACTCAGATGTTATTACTTAGACAAAAAAATCATTAAAAAATCTTTTTTTCCAATTTATCAAGTTTGTAAAAATGAAAAGAGGCAGGCATTCAGAAAATAAAGATTTTTATTAAAGTGTATTATAAGGCCAAAACCACATTCCCCCTTTCCTACCAGATAAGGTAATTATTCTGTGAAAAATTTGTTTCTTTGTGTCACATCTGTTGTGTGAAAAAAAAATTTTTTTTTTCCAGTCAGACTTTTTGTCTCTCAATGTAATGTAATAAAGGTTTGGAGGTGCCTCAGTAGTAACACCCCGAAGAAAGGGCTGAATAGAAATTTGTATAGTTAAAAATCTTCAAACTCAATCCAATGAAATAAAAACTCAAATGATTACATCAAATACTAATCAATTGTATAAATTATATATGTGGTAAAATATCTTGACTGACGAAAGCTATGAATATTAAACAAAGCACTGTGAACAAAGACTAATGATCAATAACCATACTAATTACTGACCAATAACCCCAATATCTTTCCTCGTTTTCCTTTTATAGTCCAAAAAGACTTTTCTTGATGAGAATGTTATTATTCAACCTTAGTTAAAACTTTCTCTTTTTTTCTGTGACCTGCATACTTAAGTACAAAAATGATCTCTTCCTGATATTCGGTCTGACCCAAAACAAAAAATTGACCCATTTTGTGATCATGGCTCCACATGCTAGTAGCTGAAATTATAGTGTGACACTTTAAATACAATGCCTTTTGACTGCAGTGTTCTCTATTCATTCATTATATCCCATTAAATCATGCTTCTTTTACAACTGTTTTTGTTTGTTTTAATTTTTCTTTTTCATTCAGCACTCATTTCTCAGTTTAAAACATTTCTGAAACTAGGTTTAATTTCATTTTGTGATAGTGTTCTGCATGCTTTATGTCCAGGAATCACTGCTATTTCTCTTTCAGGTGGATCATGGACACTGGAAACTATGTTGTTGTAGTCAACATGTATCGGGGAGAGTCAGGCAGAGCCATTGGGAAGAAGATCTTGAAATCTATTGTAGAACACAGCAAAGAGGAGAAGCACAAGGAGCTCTTACAGCACTGCCTTGAGGTAGTAACACTTCCATTCATTTACCCCACTATATAATTTTCCTTTCCTATACATTCAGTAGTTTGATTTAGATATAAGACTAAGGTCAAAATGAAGAAAAAGAATGTGGTGGGTAACTAAAATTGAATGATTTCAGGAAAGGGGCAATAATAATGTTAATACTTCAAAAGTCATAATTTTTGCACTTTGATTTTCTCCCCTCCTACTTATAGATGAGAACTCAGCTGACATCTTTCCTGTTTGTTTTCACATTTTATTTAAGTAGATGTCTACCATTTGTGATATAACTAAAACTATACATGTAAAATAATGAAATTATTCTTACCTTTCATAACATATAGAATATAAAATCTAGTGATTGTGATGGGTCTTTAATCTTCTGGATAATAATTAGAAACATATAATATCTTAATATCAGCTGTAGGTATCCACACACAAAAAAAAAAACGGCCTCCTAAAATTGGCATAAGCTCATTAAAGAGGCATAAGCCCCCCCCCCCCCCCCCCAAAAAAAAAAAAAGATGTGTTTAACCTTTGTCAATTATACTCTTACTTCTTTCTTTTCTAATATTTGAAGATGTTCATTCTGAAATAAATAAAAAAGAAAAGATTATTAATATAAAGTACATTAATATGTAGGAGGTGTGGTCTGGTGGCTGAGTGGTGAAGCGCTTGGCTTCTGAATCCTGGTGAAGACTGGGATTTTTACTTTTGGGATCTTTAGGGCACCTCTGGGGTTCCAAAGGACTGTCAATGCCGGGGGTGAAAGTGGGGATAAGCACCCACTTTCCAAGAAATGCTCCCATGGCTTGCGTCTCTAAATGCCTCTGACAGTCAAATCCAGCTCCTGGCCTTCACGTGTGATTTTCTAAAAAATCCGGCGGAACCCGTTCTTACAAACTGACAGGAGAAGGGATGAAAGGCAGAACACTGGCGCCTCAAAACCAGTTTAGCTTCGTGTTGATGGGGCACGTCAGCCTAAATAATGCAACCCATCTAGGAGAAGGAAAACTCTGACTCCAAACCTCCACTTTGTGGTGATACTCCCCCGTGTGGGTATCGGGGCTTGGAAATGACCAAGAGAAATAAATAACCCCACTGCCTTTCCACTTGCATTTCACTAAGTGAATAATAGTGGACCTTCCCCCCCTCTAGGTGCTTTTTGACAGAGGTCTGGATTGCACTACACCAGACGGAGGTCCTTGTCTCACTACATTCTAATACTAGACATAAACCCATCATGAAGTGTTTTTTTTTTCTAAATCTGGTGAATGTGATATCGTGAAGGGGCCTGGATCCAGGATGTGACGATTCCACAGAGCATACCCAGGGCCCAGTCCACTTTAAGCTTTCTACTGCAGAAAAGTTCCATTTGGAGAGCTCTATGGATGGCAGAGAATGGACCATTGGCCAACCCCACCTTGTCCCATGGATATTCCGGTTACAGTCTTCAGACCTAGATGTTTCCTTTTATGTCAGTATTGGAGAAAATTGCCAAGACCGAAAACTCCCTTAAAATGCGGGGACTATATGTTTTAAAAAAGCCTGAGGAAACACCCAGCCTACACTAAATGCCAAGAATCTGCAAAAGAGCTCACAGCTCAGCAGCAATAAAGCTGGCTAGAAGAAGAAGAAGGGCACCTCTGAGTCCACCCAACTCTAATGGGTACTTGACACTTGTTGGGGAAAAGAAAAGGCAGTTGGTCTTTGTGCTGGCTTTATGACACCCTCATTAACCATGGGCCACAGAAACAGATGACCTTTACATCATCCGCCCCATAGATCAAAAGTTCTGAAAGGGAAACGTTACTTTACATCAATATGTACGTTTTTTTTTGTTATTTAATTTAGTTCAGGCAACATAATTTGACTTATTTGTTATTTTAAAGAAAAGTCTCACTTGTCCAGTAACTGTTGGGACACATTTCTTTGTTCTATACCAGTGATGCCCAGCCTAATTCGACCAGCGGGCCATTTTAATTTCCGACACTAGTATCGCGGGCCACATGACCGAATAGATACAAAAACGTAATAAAATGAAACTAAAACTATTTTATTAGAAACCCGTGGATCTAGCACTTACATTAATTAGTGAGATGTTTGAAGTTTATCTTCTTTTCTACCCTTCGAAAAAATGGCTTCATTTCTCTACTTAAAATGTGAGCAACATTCTATCTAGCTTACCCACAGACTCATTTTCTTATCTCTTATTGACAACTATTCAATCCTTCAATCTCCAGGCGTAGTTTAACAATATTCTATTCGCGGCTCAAATCAAGAATGCTGCCATATTTGTTTGTTTGTTTTTTAAACAGCCACACTTTCTTTACATATCAAATACTTTGGCTCATTGTCATGTTCCTCAAAAAAAAAAAGTAAAGATCCGTTCACTTTTCCAGTTAGATTATACATTTAGTCCCATTTCATAAACACAATGTTAAAGGTCATGGTATCAATCCATCAGAGAAAAAGTTAGGGCCCTAACGTAGGTAAAAATAACTTTATCAACCCTTTGGAGAGGGGATTTTCTACATTTTGTGCCGTCGTTTCGGCGAGCCGGGTGGAAACACTTCGCGGGCCGGATCGGGACAGCGGGCCGTATTTTGGGCATCACTGTTCTATACTCTCGTTTAGGACTCTCCTAATTGTAAATAGTTTTCTTTGACCCCTTCATATCTAATTGTAAATAGTTTTCTTTGACCCCCTTCATATCATTTCATTTTTCTGTCTTGCTATTTTATTTTTTATGAAAACTAAATATTGTAAGTTCTGTAAACAATATGATGATCTGCCCCACGGAAATGATTTTAAGACCAACTTACGTGCCAACTTGCCTTAGCTGACATAGAAGAGAGCACCTGGTTGCATGCGGCCTCAGAACGAGACAGCTGGAAGGCCATGGGATACATATTTGAGACCAAAAGAAAATCCGTTGCCGAGGACAGACGCAAATGGGTAATAGAAAATCTTAATCGACCACTGGCGGACAATGGTTATGCTTGCCATAACCGAGTTTGGCAAAATATGTAGGTCATAGCTGTGATTGCGTATCCACGAGAAATATTGCATTCCTCATTAATCTTTGGACTCAAAGACAAGCCTTATTATTATTATTATGATGTTAAAATCAACTAAATTTTCTTTATATAGCATGACTCATTCAGCCTTGTCTTAGAAAATAAAAACAATTAATATTATATATTGTTTTTGAGATTTTTTTTCTTTTTTTTTTGTTGGTTTTATAAGATTGAGTTGGATGTGGATAACTTCAATCGAGCCCAGTTTGTGGATAAGGTTAGATCCAGGTGGAAAGATATAGGACCTGATGGGGAGAAAATTATGTTTCTAGTGGATGAGACTTATGTAGAGAGGTACTGGACCAATGTGTTTACTGTACTGAGAGAGGACTTCAAGGAAAGCAGTATGTGGTGTGCTGGACTCTATGGGGAACAACCCAAGAACTTCTATTCCATGAAGCTTCAAGAGGTGAGCATTTTATATGATACTAGCATAGAGAACAAAAACAAATTGTCCAATAGTTTATATTTTTTTCTTTACAATAGAGGAAACAAATAACTTAAAAATTACTGATGTTCCTCATTACAGTCACAATTGTAAACATGCAATGAAGCAAAATCTAGTAGAAAAAAATAAATTTATTGACTGCTAAATGAGAATATTGAGCTTTGATTCTGGTGCATACTGAGATATTTATTACCATTATTTGTACAGCCTATGAGTTTAGTCAAGAGTAATGGGTACCTGGTATTTTTTTAGAATAGTAATCTTTCTGGTCAATTAACACTCATGTTGATAGCAGGCAACACAAATAAATGAATTTTACATCTCTATCCCATCATAGTCATGAAGACAACTTGAAATTTAATTGTTTTAAATTTTTTAAAAACTTTCTTTTAAAACTTTAACCTTGCCATAAACTATATAAAAAAATTGGCTGTAAAAACTAATGAAAAAAACAACATCATCTGCCCCATAGATCAGAAGGTCTGAAAAGGGAACTTAATCTTTTTATTTCTACTTAGGGTTAAACAAACATCTCCCGTAAACGTTGGACATTGGGTCATCAGATTTTACTTTTGAAAATAGCAAGATGTATTAGCAACTAATTAAATTGTAACACTAGGCTTATTTTGTTAAAAAAATCATTAGTTCAATGGCTCAAAAATGTTAAAATCGTCTGATTTGTGGTTAACATCCTAATAAGACCAATTATATAAATCAGGTGATTCGTTGTCCACCAAAGATTCAGCATGTCCTGTCATTAATAGACTGGAATGAAGAGAGGAAGGCGTGTTACATCCTGGACTCTACCACTGCCAGCCTTCCTACTGATGGACCTCCAGTACTCACCATCCGCCATTCAGAGCATGAAGGATTTGCACACATTCATCCTTCTCAGTGCCAGTAAGTGGATGTTTTTCTTCTTATGTAACACTTTATTAGCAAAAAAACTCTTTTTAAAATTAATATTAAAAGCTATGGCTAAACCAGCTATCCTTTTTACAATCCCTTTTTGAGATAGCAGAAACAAGAAGTCAGCATAAAATTGTTGAAAGAATATATGACTGTCAAGACTTCAAAAACAGCTTTAAAATGTAGTCCTACAAAATCCTCTAATATTAAACAAGGCTATTGCAAAGAGGATTAAAAAAAACACAAATTTGTTTAATGTGTTTGAACTTGGACTTACATCCTCATGCGCTACTCTGCACATCAGGCATCAAGCTGTCTCCATAGAAATCAGTCTCGAGCAATATTTGCAGCCTCTTTCCAACTGGTGTCAGCATTTAACACAGAGGTAATCTAATATACGTTGAGGAAGACCAATTCATGAATGAGGTCCAATGTCCCATTTGTTTACATTTATGTCTAAAACAACCTACATTATATTGTGATCAAATGAAACCAAATGTTAAATGTCTTTTTTAAATTCCAGTTCTGGTTTTCTTTTAAGACTTTTCATCAATAGAAAAAACAAACAAAAAAAAAACAACAACCTTTTAAACATTCATTGAGTAACTCTAATATGATACTATATTTACCAGTCTGTGTGGCCAACAGCTACTATATTTACTTCAAGATCAACTGAATGTAGAGAAACCAAATCAAAAACATGAGTCACCTGACCTCCAAGAGTGTACACTGAGATGTTGTGATGTTTTATTTCTAGTCAATATGCCACGCACTGAGTATAGGTAGGGAATGTTATTTTTGTAGCTAATATTTCAAGGACAGAATATAGATAGGCTGTTTTCTGATTCCAATCAAAATGACATTAATAGAGTAGATAGGCTGTTTTCTGATTCCAATCAAAATGACATCAATAGAGTAGATAGGCTGTTTTCTGATTCCAATCAAAATGACATTAATAGAGTAGATAGGCTGTTTTCTGATTCCAATCAAAATGACATCAATAGAGTAGATAGGCTGTTTTCTGATTCCAATCAAAATGACATTAATAGAGTAGATAGGCTGTTTTCTGATTCCAATCAAAATGACATCAATAGAGTAGATAGGCTGTTTTCTGATTCCAATCAAAATGTCATCAATAGAGTAGATAGGCTGTTTTCTGATTCCAATCAAAATGTCATCAATAGAGTAGATAGGCTGTTTTCTGATTCCAATCAAAATGACATCAATAGAGTAGATAGGCTGTTGTCTGATTCCAATCAAAATGTCATCAATAGAGTAGATAGGCTATTTTCTTATTCCAATCAAAATGACATCAATAGAGTAGATAGGCTGTTGTCTGATTCCAATCAAAATGTCATCAATAGAGTAGATAGGCTATTTTCTTATTCCAATCAAAATGACATCAATAGAGTAGATAGGCTGTTTTCTGATTCCAATCAAAATGACATCAATAGAGTAGATAGGCTGTTTTCTGATTCCAATCAAAATGACATCAATAGAGTAGATAAGCTCTTTTCTGATTCCAATCAAAATGTCATCAATAGAGTAGATAGGCTCTTTTCTGATTCCAATCAAAATGTCATCAATAGAGTTGATAGGCAGTTTTCTGATTCCAATCAAAATGACATCAAAAGAGTAGATAGGCTGTTTTCTGATTCCAATCAAAATGTCATCAATAGAGTAGATAGGCTCTTTTCTGATTCCAATCAAAATGTCATCAATAGAGTAGATAGGCTGTTTTCTGATTCCAATCAAAATGACATCAATAGAGTAGATAGGCAGTTTTCTGATTCCAATCAAAATGACATCAATAGAGTAGATAGGCTGTTTCTGATTCCAATCAAAATGACATCAATAGAGTAGATAGGCTGTTTTCTGATTCCAATCAAAATGACATCAATAGAGTAGATAGGCTCTTTTCTGATTCCAATCAAAATGACATCAATAGAGTAGATAGGCTGTTTTCTGATTCCAATCAAAATGTCATCAATAGAGTAGATAGGCTGTTTTCTGATTCCAATCAAAATGTCATCAATAGAGTAGATAGGCTCTTTTCTTATTCCAATCAAAATGTCATCAATAGAGTAGATAGGCTGTTTTCTGATTCCAATCAAAATGTCATCAATAGAGTAGATAGGCTGTTTTCTGATTCCAATCAAAATGTCATCAATAGAGTAGATAGGCTGTTTTCTGATTCCAATCAAAATGTCATCAATAGAGTAGATAGACTGTTTTCTGATTCCAATCAAAATGTCATCAATAGAGTAGATAGGCTGTTTTCTGATTCCAATCAAAATGTCATCAATAGAGTAGATAGGCTCTTTTCTGATTCCAATCAAAATGACATCTATAGAGTAGATAGGCTGTTTTCTGATTCCAATCAAAATGACATCTATAGAGTAGATAGGCTGTTTTCTTATTCCAATCAAAATGACATCAATAGAGTAGATAGGCTCTTTTCTTATTCCAATCAAAATGACATCAATAGAGTAGATAGGCTCTTTTCTTATTCCAATCAAAATGTCATCAATAGAGTAGATAGGCTGTTTTCTGATTCCAATCAAAATGTCATCAATAGAGTAGATAGACTGTTTTCTGATTCCAATCAAAATGTCATCAATAGAGTAGATAGGCTGTTTTCTGATTCCAATCAAAATGTCATCAATAGAGTAGATAGGCTGTTTTCTGATTCCAATCAAAATGTCATCAATAGAGTAGATAGACTGTTTTCTGATTCCAATCAAAATGTCATCAATAGAGTAGATAGGCTGTTTTCTGATTCCAATCAAAATGTCATCAATAGAGTAGATAGGCTCTTTTCTTATTCCAATCAAAATGACATCTATAGAGTAGATAGGCTGTTTTCTGATTCCAATCAAAATGACATCTATAGAGTAGATAGGCTGTTTTCTGATTCCAATCAAAATGACATCAATAGAGTAGATAGGCTCTTTTCTTATTCCAATCAAAATGACATCAAGAGAGTAGATAGGCTGTTTTCTGACTTTAATCAAAATGTCATCAATAGAGTAGTTAGGCTCTGTACCAAGGAAAAATAGTATGCTGTTTTCTTCTGTTGTTCAGCACTGCCGTACAGGGTGTTGGTTATGTTGGGCTGTAGTGGAAGTAGGGTCTGCCTAAGGTGGATTAGGAAAGGGCATTCAAAGAGAATATGGTTTATGGTTTAATAAGGGCGGGTGCAGTGTCTACAAAGGGGGAGTAGTGTGGAATTTATTTTGTTCAGATGGTAATTTAACAGAGGTGTGTGTCCTGTTCTTCGTTGGTAGATTGTAGATTGCGGGTTCCAAAGGACTGTCAATGCCAGGGGTGAAAGTGGGGATAAGCTCCCACTTGCCCAGAAATGCTCCCTTGGCTTGTGTCTCTAAATGTCTCTGACAGTCAACTCCAGCTTCTGGCCTTTACGTGTGATTTTCCCAAAAATCTTTGGCGGAACCTGTTCTTACAAACTGACAGGAGAAGGGAGGAAAGGCGGAACACTGGTGCCCAAAAGCAGTTTAGCTTCGTGTTGATGGGGCACGTCAGCCTAAATAAAGCAACCCATCTAGGAGAAGGAAAACTCTTATAAACCTACACTTTGTGGCGATACTCCCCACATGTGGGTATTGGGGCTTGGAAATGACCAAGAGTAATAATAACCCACTGCCTTTCCACTTGCATTTCACTAGTATAGTTCGTTCATCGTGGTTCGATGATGACCACTTTTGTTATCCTGGGGGCTGAGGGCTTTGCACTGGGGTTTTGTGTCTCTTCATGTGGCTGGTGAGACCTATGTAAGCCCGGAATGTTTGGCTGCACACTGGGCAGGCGGACCTTCCCCTCCTCTAGGTGCTTTTTGATGGAGGTCTGGACTGCACTACTCCAGACGGAGGTCTCACACGGAGGTCTCACTACACTCTACTACTGGATAAAAACCCAACATGAAGTTTTTTTTCTGGAACTGGTGAATGTGAAGGGGCCAGGATCCAGGATGTGACGATTCCACAGGGCATACCCAGGTCACAGTCCACCTTAAGCTTTCTACTGCAAAATAGTTTCATTTGGAGAGCTCTGTAGATGGGGGAGAATAGACCATTGGCCAACCCCACCTTGTCCCATGGATATTCCAGTTACAGTTTCTAGACCCAGATGTTCTTTTACGTCAGTATTGGAGCAAAGTGCCAAGACCAAAAACTTCCTTAAAATGCAGGGATTATATATATATATATATATAAAAGCCTGAAGAAACATCCAGCCTACAGTAAATGCCTAGAATGTAGATCAGAATTAAATTGTAATTGAGTACAGTATGTGAAAGCTTAATCAAATGTTTTGTATTTTTAGACTATTATTTAGATCAATAAATTTTTCTTTATCTTCTGCTGTTTATTTTATACTCTTGAAAGTCTAAGAAAATTGTATGTTACATCATAAATAAATCTAGAATTTTCTTGACATATATTGCTAATCCTAGTAATTCAATATTTTCCGTTACCCAAACCCCTTAATAGCATCAACTACAACTGAGTTGTTTCCGAATTTAATGGCTAGCTTTCCTTGTAATCTTAAAAAAGAGTTATACTTAAGACTGATGCCCTTTCTCACTGGTGTTCATTCTCTTCTTAATTCTTTTTTTTTTCTGACACATAGTTATAATATTATGTGTGTTGTTATGAAAATTTAAAATGAATATACCATTCTTTGTTTCTTTTACCCAGCCAAGATGAAGTCGGATTTCTAGACACAACAAAATCAAAATACAAAAGTTATATGAGAGCTTTAAAGAAGTGTGCCATGTTAAATGTGCTTGAGAGTGCTGGTTACCCTTACAAGGTCCATACAAATCTCAAGTGTCTAGAACTTGTTCAGGATCCACCAGAGCAAGTCATTAATGTGACATGGATCTACACTTACCAAGGCCTGGAGAATACTGTTGTCATATTTCTTCCAGGAGATGAAGGGGTCACTAACCCATCAAACTTAACAAGTGACCTGACAGACCCAACGAAAAACATTCCTTGCCCTGGGCTGCAAGACAGCGGCAGTGACTGTTCAAGTAGTGATGATACTGACCATGAATCCAATGATGCATCAACTTCCGCAGGTCTTGTCACATCAACATCTATGTCATCATCATCTAGTCAGTGTACAGAGAAAGACATCTCTAATACAACATTTGTGGACAAGGTTTCCAGTCTGAGTGTGGAGAAGTTTTACTTCCAGGAAAAGGATGTGGAGTACTACTCACGATGGGATAAAAACAACTTGTTTATCACAGCCTCTAGATGTACTTCACAGCTGATTCTGATCACTCAGTAAAGACGCTGTATTAGAATTGCACATACATTTGTAAGATCCAATGGGAATAGTATTGTTAACAGATATAGTCAAATCTTCTATCAAATATGGCTATAATGATGCTATGGTTATTTTATTTTTTTTCTTATACAATACCTTGCTGAGCTTTATGATAAAGAATGAGCTTTTCAGGCTTATTAATATCAACACTTGTTTACATTTTTATTCACATACTGATGTCAAAAGCAAGCATTTTGATCAAATGTTAAGTTTAATTGAATAATTTTGAACTGTTGTCATAATACCCTATAATTCTAATGAAATAATGCTTCTTACTATAGTGAGAAATTATGGCCTCTCTGTAACTATACCATTCAAATTATGAGGCTTGAACTTTTGGTATATTATTTCCACCACTGAAGAGAATCAGCTATGAAGGAATTATTTCTTTTCTTAGTTTTAAATCCTTTTCTGCTAATTCTGCTGAAGAGCAACTGTACAGCTTAACTTAATAGTAAAGAAAATGCTGAGCAGTTTTTTGTTTATGCCTATTTAGGAAATTCATACCTTTCTAATAGTAGAGCCCAGCACCTAAAAAGAAACTTTCCAGTTTTCAATCTGTGATGTTAAGTGAGATGTAAAGGATTCTCAATTAAAGGTAGCTTGGTTGAAGGAAATAATAGCAGCAATAACTTTGCAATGTAATGTTCCAACAAGAGCTCATTACGATTCTTATTTGTATAGAGCCTAATCTTTATGACAGAGTATAACTTGCTCCCATTGTTTTGTGACTAAATATAGTAATGTTGCATTTTGTGTGTGACCATTTATTAATTAATTTTGTATTCAGATTGAACAGCATTTAAAAAATCTGTGATTATAATTAGTTGCTTTATTTTGAGTTCACTATTTAGTAGAAATGTTATTTTATTTGTTTGATTAGTATTACATATTTGTCAACTGGAAAGTATGTTTTGTTTCATCACATCACAGTTAGCTAAAATAATGCTGTCCTAACCCTAAAACCTGGAGGACCAAGACAAAAGTCTGGTTTTGAAAGCATTATGTCTAGAAGTTTCTAAACTACACTTTTCTAAATGAATGTATTCATATCATATTTATATATTTTTATATACTTTTATCCTATTGCTATATAACTCACATGGTCAGTATGAAATCTGTTTTTGTGTAGTTATGATCAGACTAATTGCTTGGTATTAACATGTAGTTAATATATATGCTGTATTGTATTCACAGAAAATAAATAATAGATTAGTATTTCTTGACCGGGGGGGGGGGGGGGGGGCACAAGATAAAATTTGATATGATCAAAGATTAAACTCAATGAAAAAAAAATACAATTGTTGGGAGCATAAAAATGTTGTAGTTACTGGAATTTTTCTTTTTTTTTTTTCATAAATTGTATAATATTGTTTAATCTAGTCTAAATATGTTGATATTATGTTAAATACTGTTACTTGCATTTTACTCAAAACTCAATTTGACTTTGTACAATTCTATTTTTGGTGTCTCAAAAACAATGACTCACTCTACCCTGACATTACTGCCAATCTTCCAATATGTATTACATGAGTAACTTGACTGCATCAAACATTTTTTTGTATTCCATGTTATATAATTGCTACTACCTGGTGATGAAGCACTTTTTGAATGTGATTTGTTAAAATTGAGTTTAGCTTGTTCAAGAAATATCTTCATTTTAGTTAGCATCCAGAAATAAATTAAAATAATAAAAAATAATAAAAGAAAGATTTATTTATAGGTAAAAATAAATTAAAAGTACCCCTTTCAGATCTTGCGATCGACGGGGGAGATTATTTAAAGCTTATCTGTTTTTATGCCTGACAACAGGGTGTCATGTGGCCAACACTGTGGTCAATCACTTTTACTTCCCCAATTTCTGTGTAGTATTTCTCATGTATTTGAATGTAGTTAAGGTTTTAAATCTCACAACACTGGCTTTTTTTTTTTGGTTGATCTCTCAGCTAAATGTATTCTTACAATTTAGATCAAGGGACATAATTCTGCATACATTCGTTTTTGTTTGTCCAATATTTGCTTCACTATATTTTACTTCAGTGGATTTTGTACTGGTAGACACTATGTTTGGACCCGGTCAGTATGGGAGAGAGGCGAGTGTTGATGTGTGTGCAGCCCAGCACTCGCAAAATTACCGCCCAGGCTTTCCCCCAGCAATGGAGAGGTCACTCCAGACACTATGTTTCTAAGAGACCAAAAGATATGAATCATTCTGTAACTATTAAATAAACAGCAACATGGACATGAGAACAAGTGGGAATTGTAGATATAGGTTTTGCATGTATGCAGCATTCTTTTTGATATTTTCTGCAATGCATTAGATCTAATTAATATAAACCCAAGTGTGAATTTAGTATAAGAAAAGTTATTGATTTCTATCAGCAGTATTACAAAAGCTGTGTCATCAGAATTATTCAAGGCCAGTCATCTACTAATGTTAGCTTTTGCAATGCTCTACCAGCCTGTATAGAGAATTCTATTGTGACAAAAAGGAAAAAGCTCATAAAATTTCTAGATGTAATAATTATCAAAGGTTGATTTTTCATTGTACTCAGAGATGTTGTCAACAGTCTATTGACCTAAAAACTTTTATTTTTATTGAAAGAACAACAAATTAATTTTAATATTACAAAAACAAATTTATGTGTGCAATACTTTGTGCTTTTTTCCACATATATCTATTATAAGATTTTTTTTTAAAAAGAAAAACAACTACCACATTTTAATTGTTTTGGTTTTTGTATTAGATATTCAATCTTAAGAATTTTTACTGTAAGTCCATATTTGAGAAAACCACAAAGCTCATACAGAACGGAAAGGGTTGATAATTAGTCAGATAAAAACCAAGGACTATAATGATGACATTAGAATCTCTAATCTCATGACCAAGCAATCATCCATTGATGTGGTAAAATACTTTAGTACAAACTTTGGCTTCAATATATTTGTAGACTTTGTAATGAAAAGTTAGGTGGAAATAAAAAACACTTGAAATACAGAAGTCAAGTGTAACAAACAAAAATTTACATTATCTTCACTAATGATAAAATGGCATTAAGTTTTATCCTAGAAATGAATATAATTATCTCCTGGCATTTTAAGCTTACATATTCTGTTCTAAATATTTAGTGAAATAAAAAAAAGGATGTATTTCCAGACTAGCAAGGAAATACTGAAGCTGAAGAATAACATCAGAAGTAAAAGAAAATATGCTTGTGAATATTTACAAAATATGTAAATTGATGGAAACATTAAACAGCCCTATAGGAATTGTAATATAAAAGATGATTTCTTGATCAAAGACAGCAGTATCTTTTCTTTAACAAAAACAAACTTTTTTTCATTCTCAGATATTACAAATCTTGAAACTGTTTTTCTATAGACTCGTATGAAATTTTGATTGTAATTTTTGTTAACAATTTTATACTTGACATTTTTGTTTATGTAACAATGTTTTTTATTACAAGATCAATTACCTGCATTACATTTAGAAGTCTAGGCAATATTTGTATTTTCCTGTTTTCTCATTGGATAATTTATCTAAACTTTCACTTTAATGTGTATGTACAAATTGTAAAAGAAAAAAAATGTTTCTTGTGAAGGTATTCTTTTTAAAATCATTTCACAAGAACTGACAGAATGTGTCCATGTTTACATTGCTTCTAATCATTTGATCTCTTGCAAAAAAATAAAAAATAAATAAAATATTGTTAAAGCTGAGATGGCCATATAAAACAAATATTGACACAGACAATGCAGAGATGCCTTGTTGGTCAATAGTTCACTGGCTGATAAATCTGTTTTTATTATATAGACTCTAGCATGAAATGTTGCTCTAGACTTGCCTGCATTATGGAGATAATAACAGCTAGTTCTTTGCTTTGTGTGTACAGTGTATGGCTGATTCTAAGTATTGACTGACAAATGTATACTCATTATTGTTTTAACTACGTTAAACTTTTATTATTTTTTTTTATTATGATGATCCTTTTTCTTCTTTAATAAAAAAAATCATGTCAAGAATTTTGAAAGCTTGGTTTCAATACTAGTTTTAATTTCTGAATTGTTTTCTAATGAAACAAGATCAGAAAGATCCCACATCAAGTTTTCTGGGTTGTCTTACTTAATTTATACAAGTTTTGAAATAAAATCTTTACAAAATAAACCTTTTAGCCTAAACTAAATGTTATACATCTAGGCTGTCCTTTTATGCTTAGGATGTAATCATCTTCTTTTTTAAAGTAATGTCTGTATTTTATATCATAAGAAGATACAGATTTTAAGTTGGGATTTTAATCTGCTGAGCTAAAAAAAAATATTTTTTAAAAATTTTCAAAGTGTTATGGACATGTTTTTATATTTCTAAGTTAAGATGAAAAACATTTTATATATGTAGAAAATTTAAAACCTGAACTATATTTACATGAATTTATATTATAGACTCTTATGTCATTATCAGGTAAACTCTGTTAAGGTGTTGGTTCAATGTTTGTATTCACTTTGTATTCTTTTAGGAAAATGTTTTTTTTACACGAGACAGTGTCTGACTAGCTAAAGTAGCATTTTACATTACACTTACATTTGAAGAAATATTTTGGGAATGAACTGAACATTTGTCTACTTAAATATCAATGAGAACAAAATTAAATTATTATTTATTATTCTTTTGTTTTATTCTTTGGTTTTCTAATTGTTTTCCACCAAGGGATGAAGGCTATAATGCATCTCTATTAATTTTCTCTGACTAGTGGTGAAGAAAAACCCAGCAGTCCTTTGATATAATATGTATTGTACTACACAGTTTACAATAAAATGCACACACACACACATACAAAGCAAATGGATTTCACACTCTTCTCTTTGTAGGTCAGTGCTTTTATTTCACAATTTAGATAATTTTATTTTCATAAATATGAAATATACCAACGAAACATCACATACATAATTTTGTTTAAACTGTGTTTATTTTGTCTGTCTTTTACAGCTAGGCATAGTGTAGTTATTATTACTTGGTAGTTATTATCAATTGGAGCTGTTAAGTACTAGCTATTATGAAGCTTAGACCACTAAATACTGATGATTATTCAGTTTAAAAAACAGAATCAAAAGTCTTACAACTGATCCTTATACATGTAATTGAAATGTTATAATGGATCATTTCACTTTGAATTTGAGACCACCCTGTTTGATGAAAGCTCACTCAGGTATTTCTTTCCAAGGATTATTTCACAGATTCTTAGTTTATGAGAATTATAATTTACTTTGGCCAATGAAATATTGGTACTAAGTAGATCATATACTTCCCATTAGAGTGGACAAGAATGCTCAATTAGGAATAGAGAAAAGTGTTGTGTAAAAAAAAAACATGTCACAAAACATAAAGTCAATAGGGTCTCTTGGTATAAGTAGTAAAATTTAAGTTCCCCTTTCAGACCATCCGATCTGTAGGGCAGATGATGTAAAGGTCATCTGTTTCTGAGGCTAACAAGGGTGTTTTGTGGCAGCATAACAACCAAGCTCCTTTTCTAATGTCAGGCACTCTAAAGATCTGGAAATTAAAATCTCAGTCTACACCAGGATTTGAACATGGGACCTTCCGGTTCAGAAGCCATGTGCTTTACCACTCCACCACTGTGCCTCTCTTGGTATTAGTCTCTTAAAACTCTTTTGGTCCTAAGCTCCAAGAAATGAGGTGGAGGTTTTATTTGTCTATTTAAAGATATATGTTGTTGAAGAGCAATTTAAAGGTACTGGTCATTGGATCATGCCCACTTAAACCATTTAGGTAACTTTAATTACATTAAAACTTGTTTTTTTTTTTGTCTTAAACATTAAAATTGTGAAATCATTTAGAATTTCATTTTAAACAAGACTAATTCTTAGTCCAGATTGTTGAGAATGTAGTACATGATACAAAAATACAATTCAAAAGTAATTCATCATATGTTTTATTTTTCAAAGTTCTAATCAAATAGATTACATTTATATAAGAATGTCTTTGAGTCAGAAGATTAATAAGGAGTGCAGTATTTCATGTGGCTTCACAGCCCCAGCTGCAACTTGAGTATTTAGATATAACTGCATGACACATTTAAAAGAACATTTACACAAGGCTAGTAATCCAAAAATTATATATTTATTAGCATAGTATGTATACAATCTGATTTAATACTTCTAATATAGAAAGTAGAATATAAGGCATATTCATGTATATCTTTTATAGAAATCAAAACCATTTGACCAATCTTAAAGAAACATGGGATGAATGTTCCTTAGATAATAATCTTAGAATATGTAAAGTTGGCTACAACAAGAGAGTTTACTAGATTTAGGTTAATGAGGAATCTTGACATAGATTTTAACTATTAAAACAGCAGAAATGCCTTTTATCATATAACAAAGTAAAAACAGAATGAAAAAATCTGAGCTAAACTGGCTAAAAACATAGCTAGTAATAAATATAAATACTACATTAGTTCATAGTAAAGATAACATATATTTGGAAGTGTTATTAATTATTTTCAATATTAAAGCACAGTCCCTTCAACATCAGATTTCCTTCTGATTAAAAGAATTCCATCACGGATAGGTAAAAGAACCTGAAAATAAAAAATAAAATATTTTATTATTGAATCATATTAGCTCCATAATTGTTTCTGTCTTTGAATTAGCTTAACTTCCATATCCGTGTTAAAAACATCTATAGGAGTGGAATAGGATAGCCCATATCTTTGCAAAATGAGTTTCCAACGTAGCAAGATAAGATCTGTAGCTCAATCCAGCAGAAAGCATACAATCTAGATGTGTTGCTATTGTCTAGTAAGAGCATTATAGAGGGTAGGGCAATGACCTAGAAGTGATTACACTTATTAAAAAAAACAGATCTAAGAAATAAGGAATCTCTGCTAAATAGGTATTTGTTTACCATTAAAGGATTTTCACTTGTAATTTACTTGTTTAAGCTAATTTGTAACCTTTCATACAAGACTTAGTTATCCATTTATAATAAGTCCTAAATTAACCAAAATGTAAGAATCATGTTTCAGTATCAGAGGGAGAGCATTAAACATTTATATTCTTGTTAGTTCCCTTTACTATACTGAAATCATTTAATGTTTTTAAACCTTTTTACATTTTCATATTTAATCATTGAAAGATTTACCAAAGATGACAAAAAAGAATATAATAACTTACAGAATGCAAAGAAGGATCAGAACTAACAGCCTGAGCAAATATTTTAGTAGGTGTCTCCCCAACATCTGGTCTATAGCCATCTCCATGTCTGTAAGCATTGTCAACCAGAACTGATCCACCAGGAGCAAGAAGATTTTTTTCAAAGACATACTGATGAAAAAGAAAACAAACTGTAGAAATGCTTATTGTGGTTATAAGGACTGTTTGTGGAAACATTTGGCTTTTGACTTTAAACTCAAAAAAGGACAACAAATATTTTTAAGTAGTATTCTAGTACAGAAATCATTTAAACAATGTGGTTAGTTATTTTGAAAGTACTATGTAAAGAATATAGATACAAGATACATATCTTTAATAATAGTAAATAAATTAGTGTTTCATTTTGAGTTACTGTGTTTTTAGCTGAATGACAGACAGTGGAATGTCTCTTGTTTATACACTTTATTTTTAACCTTATGTATCTGTCATTCCCTATGTCCAGTCTTGTTTGGTTTTAAAAAATTTCTACAGTTTTTATGGGCAGATAACCAGGAATCCAAACCAAGAAAGAGATTGGTGCATCCAAGAAACAAAAGACTTCCATTATAATGAACTATAAAAGAACCTGTTTATTAATTACCAATCTGTTGTTTTTTTTTAATGATTTTCTCAAATGGAAAACTTCACACATTCTGAGAATTTAGCAGAACACTTTGCTTATTTTTTAGAAAGATAAATTCACATGGTAACTGTGTTAATATTAGAAGATATTACGTCATTGTTTGTTGTCTATGTTTTATGCGAAAGCAAAGAATCGGACGGAAATAAAAGTTAGTTATATATGTCTACCTTGATAAAGACAGTCTCGTTATTATCATTATTAAATAGTAACGTCTACAGTATTATTAATCTGTGACAACAGAACAGTAACCTACTAATTAATTATTTCAGTAGTTTGTAGAACACCTATTCAGGCCTCATGGAGCACTAGGGTTCTGTAGGACACAATTTGGTAAACACTATTTTATACACTGTAATAAATTCAATACTAACAATAGACAATGTACATAAAACATATTTTTTTTTTTAAATTTTAAGTGCAGCAAAATATGTTACAGTAGTTCAAGGGATCAAATTCCCCCCTCATCTTTAAAATGTTTCTTTAAAAATTTAATTTTCATCATGTTATTTTCATTATTCCAAACTAACCTTCAAATACAAAATATACTCAGACTTGTCAGCATCCAGAAAGATGATGTCAAACTTCTCTCCCTTGTCAGACAACTGTTGAATTACTTCTGGTGCTTTCCCTTTGAACACAAAATTAAGAGAATCCAGAAACTAGATAGTGACAACTTAACATTAGATGAATCCAAAATATTGTTTAATTAAAAAAAAAAGCCAAGAAAATAACACAATTAGAAGCAACATTAAATAGGGTAGTTTTCTTAGCTTGTTTAATTATATATATTTCAGGTTTCAGAACTGAAGATTATTACATCGTAGCCATAACCTCCCACAGCAAGGCAGGGGATGGCGTAGGCAGAGTTTAAAATCTGAGACTATCGAGATGACAGTTCAGAGATATCACAAAATCAGGCAGCTATCCAAGTATACATGTACATACAATAAATATTAAAATATTTAATGCTGAAGTTCATTTAGAATTTCCTAATCCACATTTAACCTAACGAATCTATTTTTTTTTTACTTTACAAAGATGTCAATGTAACTTATCATTTATTTAAATGGTAGTTTCTAAACTTAAAAATTTATGCCTATTTCTATAAACCTATTTTATAAATCAATCTGAATGAATATTTAGAAATGGTATCAATGCATATAGTAATTGTACGTGACGAGTAAATTGCAGCTAATTAGTTTCTCTTTAGCAATTGATTTCCAAACATTAACTTAACTTTTAACATTTTGACTTTCAATTTCCCTTACCAATAATAATTTTGATCTTGTAACCGTGTGGAGATTTCTTCAGGAAACTGTTTTCAACCAAAGTTTTTAAATAGTCATCTTGGTCGATTGTTACAACTTCTCCATCAGCTGAAAGACAATATACAAGATCAAACATTTTCACCTCTAGAGCCACCTCAGTAAAATAGCTAATATAAAAGCGACTTAGCCCTTTCACAACTCTAAGTGATCATGGTGGTGTAATGATTGGCATCTAATATATACTGAATGGGAAACAGATGTCACAGTCATAATCTCACTGAGTAACAACAAGCCCTTTAATTATTAGAATCCTCCATTGCTTGTTTCTTTTTTTTTGGCATAAATTTTAATTTCTCTTTGCTAAAAGAAACAAGTGCCTTGAAGACTGGTACATAATTTCTAATAATTATATTTTATGTATGTCATGTATTATAATTTAGTTGTATTACTATTGTACTTGGTGGTATAAAATTAGAAGTACCAGGCAAAGCTTCTGCCATTGAAAGGGCACTGTATCCGGTAAACATTCCGACATCAAGGATTCTTTTAGCCTTCTGAGCACTAACAAATGATTTGAGAAACTGACCTTTGACACAAGAAAAAAAAAATAATGGTTATTATGCATCACAGTGTATAAGCTATTCAGAGTTAGAAAGTAACAATTAAAATAAAAAAAAATACTTTTTGTAAAAAAGCAAAGCATATATTGAGAAAGTTTGCTTCTAATATTTTGAATGAAGCATTTTTAATAGATCTAGACTAACAAAATAAATATGTGCAATAGGGAATATTTGTATTGTTTTATTTAGCATGCTCAGTTCGCTATGGTCCAATCACTTTTATGGAGGGGGTAACTAGGAGAAGGTTTTTGTGCTCCCTTTTCAAAAGCAGTAAATTTAGTTGTCATGCATTTCAAAAAGCCAATTCAAAACAGAACAATAGAGGATTTGAACACCATTTCTTTCCAGGGATTGACGCCCCATGTTTATCAATGTTTTACTCAGCTCTGTTTACCTTCACCTTCAAGTAACCCTTAGTCTGTTGGCACCACACTTCTTCTTCTAGCCAGCTTTTTGCTGCTGAGCTGTGAGCTCTTTTGCAGACTTTGAAAAGAAAAAATAGTGTGATGTTCACTTCAGTTGTTCATCGATGCCGTACAGTGTGTTGGTTATGTTGAGCTGTAGTGGAAGTAGGGTCTGCCTAAGGTGGATTAGGAAGAGGCATTTAAAGAGAATATGGTTTACTGCTTCATAAGGGTGGGTGCAATGTCTACAAAATAGGGTAGGTGTGTTGGCACCACAGCAGATCAGTTGACCACTAAGCAGAACTAATACTACTAATAGAAATAGTGAAGACATACCTTCCACTGATCCAGACATCATTCCTGGAGAAAGTCTCCAAGTTGTCTTTCCCTCTGCATGCACTGCTGCCCAGTCATGCTTGAGAGTCTCTTCCAAGATATTCTTGCAGGCTTCACTTTCAGCTGAAGTTGATGATTTGGTAAAATCATCTCTCAGTTGAACTAACTCAAGGGCATACTTAAGACCTTTTATGACTTCTGGAGCTGAGTTGGTCGACTCTGCCAGGTCTATGGCTTTGATTAGCTGATCAATGGCTGGATCATGATATCTTCTTCTTCTGGGATTCTGTGACATCTTGGTTAAATACTTGAACAAATACCATTAAATAATTAACTTATACCTCTTAACAAAAAAAAAATTTCTACACATATATAAATAAAACTAAATAATAAATTGAGTCCTGCTTTCTTTTTTTTTGGAAAGTATTTTTTTTGTAAATGAACTTGATTTTCTTTATAGGCACATTTAATAAGAAGTTCTGAAAAAATTATTAAAATTACATGTTGTCATTTTTCTTACATAAATATATATTTATAATTAAATTGGAATTAATAATGCAATGTAACTAGGTTACTGCTTTTCTTATAATTTTCAAGAAATAGATAGGTTTATACTAGACTTTCTTAAATATTTTCGCTTAACTTCTTTTCTCTGGGTGTTTTTAATAAATTAAAATGTACTTTAAAAAATAAAATTCTGTCCCATGTATTCCATAATTATGACAAATGGCTAGATATACACACTAGACAAGGAATCAAAATAATAGGCCTAGATCTATTCCTAAAATCAGAAGCATTATCGATATTTGTTTTTGTACTAGACCTTTCTATAAGGAGCTATCTAAATAGCCAATAAAGGTGAGGCTTTGCATAAACATATAATATAAAAGTACGTAAAAATAAAGTTTTCCCTTTCAGATCTTGTGATCTATGGGGCAGATGATGTTAAGGTCATCTGTTTTTATGGCCAATGGTTAACGAGCAGCAAACCGTCTTTACTTTCCTCAACTTAAGTCAGGTACCCATTGGAGTTGGGCGGACTTAAGGGCGCCATAAAAATCCAGAAATTCAAAATTCCAGTCTTCATCGAGATTTGAACCCAGGACCCCAGGTTCGGAAGCCATGCGCTTATCCACTCAGCCACCGCGTCCCATGTATATTATTTTGTGCAAAATAAAAAAAAAATTATGCTCTTTCTAAATCTGGATATAAAAGTTTTTAGTAGGCTAATAATAATAATAGATCTACAGTTTTACATTTTCAAGTCAATATTAAAATGTACTTGATCTGCAATACAGAAATTACATGGGTAGGCCTAACATAGCACAACTAGTCTATCGACTAGTCCTAGATTCTAAACTAACTAAAGTAAATCTAATTATCTATTCTAGTTTAGATTTTAGATAGATCTGGATCTAGGCTTAATTTACAAAATTCAGCATTGACTTAGCTGAGCTTAAGTCTCTACTTAACATTACGACTAAATTTACACATGGGCACAGCTAGGCGTAGCACATAATTGTCTTTTGATAATTAGGAAATCATGTAATTTTTAAAACACAAGAAAATTGAATTATTACTTTTGATTTTTTAAGCCACCATTATTAATGTTTAATTAGGGATCGTTCTTTGTTTATAAAAAAATGGGAGATATTCATTTTAAAACTAAAAAAAAAGTACAAATCTTATCGTATGTACAGAGGATACTTAAAAAAAGAATCGAAGAAGATCAGAAAACTCAATAAAACTCAAAATGCTATTTTATTTTTTTTTTCACCAACATTAGAATATGCACCTTCTGTTTTTGGACCACTTGACTAAAAAAAAACAACAACAACAAAAAACAAACTATTCCCGACGAATAGTAGATTAATAGATCTGCGAGTTGTTGTTTTTTTTTTTGTTTAATTTATATTTACATTTGAAAATAGGCCTACATAATTAGTTAAAATTGTTGAGAAACTACAGGAAGATTCAAATGCAAATGTCATTTAATTGATAATCATACAAAAAATATCAACTAATTGCAAATACAAAAACATAATATAACATACGGCAAAAAGACAAAAGTAGGCTACATATTTATAATATTAGTAATTTTCCACTATGGAAACTATAAATAAATAGCTATTTGTTTTTAGTGTATTCGGTGTACGAATACAATTTAAGCTTCAGCTGTGCGTTATAAAAGGTAATGGATAAATTTGAGTACTCAAAACTATGAGTTTAAAAGCTTTTCCGTTTATCGCATGTTTTTTTTAAACATTAGTTGGCAACATTAGAGTTTAATTGAGCGTCATTGACATTGTTTAGCTTATCATGAAAATCCATCAAATGGTTAAAACATATTCGTATAAATGATCTTTATTTCAAGGTGCGTTTAGAGTTTAGAGCATGCCATGGCACGTGTTGCATCAGTAAGTCGGGGAAACCAATGACCTCAGTCTCTAGGCTTGACTAGGTGGATTCACGAAGAATGTAGGTACAGTGGGCCCTTGACTTTCGAAGGGCAGACTATCGCGGAAGGGCTAGATATTCTATATCGCGTGTTTTTTTTTTTAAATATGAATGGAAAAAAACACTTCATTTTTTTTTGTTTTTTTTAAACACCAAAGTTGTTTTTTTTTCGTTCAAGGTATATAATTTATCAATTTTGCAAGGGAAATCTAAAAAAATTGCATTAAAAGTCAGAAAATTTATTTTAAAAAATTACTAATATTAATTCTTCTACAGCAATGTTCCTTATGTGCAGACGTATGTGCAGACTTTATGACATAATAATAGTAGCCCTATCATCATACTTACTGTATGTAGGTTACTAATTAATTTTGTACTGTAATGCAACGTAGCGTAAGGAAGTAGGCCTACTATAAGAGATATGGTACTTATAAAAAAAAAACGTAACATTTAAGGGTTGTTTTAAAAGAAACAGCTTGTAAATGTTATTAAGAGGAAGAGAATAGTTATTTAGGAGTTTAAAGTGTTAGAGGATACTGCGATACTGTGCCTGTCCAGAAATTGTGTACGTATTTGAAAATACCGCGTCTTCACTTCGCGGAAATTTGACTTCGCGGAACGTCTTCGAATGTATCCCCCGCGAAAGTCAAGGGAGCACTGTAATCATCATCATTTTTTTTTTTTAAAGAACTTCTGCAACTTATATAATAAGATAAGGGGAAAAAAAAACAACACCAACACATCCACACACAATCCGAAGGGATTATTTCCCTTTTAAACTATTTCTAGTCCTAAGGCATAACTTGCTTGCACATTTTCCCCTTTAATAGCAGTTTATTTGTCATTCTATTTTTTTTTATTTGTTAGCGAGGCTTTGAATCCAAATATCCAATTATAGCCTACTTAGACAATAATAACAACACACACACATACGTAGCTTAATTAAAGACAAGACTAACTCATTATTTATAATTTACAATAATGGCTTATTTGAAGTTATTTCAGTAAAAAAAATGCAAGATAACTTTGAACAAAAAAAGTTAATTTAACGAATTGTACCTGAATGGTTTGAAGAAAAAACAAAACAATTCTTGTAACAGATAAAAACAAAACACGTTAATTAAACTTGGACTTATATTTATAACCCTCAGCCTATTAATTTTGCCTTCTTTCATGGTCGTATCATTAATGTGGGAGAAGTCATTAAATAGCTCCTCGATAGTTCGAAAAATAATTAACTAGCTCTATAGATAGTTATTATCCTAAATACGAATCTGTTTTCCAAATAGTAAAAAAAAAAAGTCTTTAAAATATATTCTAGATCTGAAGTGAAGACTAAATCAATAAAATGTAAGACCCACAGAACTCGTTTTATGTGAGAGATACGCCTTTGATTTTATTTTGATAAGAGTTATCGTGTGCCATGTGTGCCATGTGTAAATATATTTTTAGTGTCACGTATCTGGACACTTCAACATTGAGATCTTAAATGGACCAGAAGTTTATGGAGATTATATACACTTGTGTGGTCCAATTGTTAACCCTTTCCACTCTAAAGGCGTTAAGTTACTGAGTACAGAGTTAGCCTGCATTTCTCACAAAACAAATATAGATTTAAGAACATAAGAAACAACTTAGAGGAAAAAAAAAGCTCCTACTAGTAATACAAATATTTTTTTTTTCTCTTTGTAACTAATGAATTTTAATGTTTTTTTTTTAATTTAATATTTTTTACCACGCCCATTTCTCTCGCCTCTCGTGAAGGAATCCTAATTTAGCGAATGTATAGATCTACCAGCTAAATTAACAATACTTAAAACAAGTTCAATCCCAGTACTTGGTTTACAACAGATTTTCATACATATCCAAATCATATCAAATCACCCCACCCCCAACTCGTCGTAGTTTTTCAAAGGTACCGTTTATAATCTTATCCAATTAATCACAGAATACCGTGTGTCTAACAGTCAGAGCCATCTTAACACAGGTACTCTCCATGGTATCTAGAATATTGCAGGCAATATATAGCTTCGCTTTGACTATATTTTTCTCTTTTTTTTTATATTTGAATTTTTTTGTTTAGTTTTAGCATTTAAAAATTTTAGAGTTATAAAGCCTTAGGCCTATATGTATTTTTCATGGCCGCAAACACTAAAAATATCATTAAAAAAAACAATGAAAGATAAAAAACAAATTTCCTTCATGCATTTTATTTTATACTTTTAATGGTTCAATCTGTCTAAATTGAGAATTGTGGCTCAACAAAAATGGCTAAAACGGATTTTGGGAGTCAGTTACACAGATCGGGTCTCTAACAAGGAAATCCTTTGCCGAACTTTCTGGGAATCGAACACTTAGTGAGGTTGTGACAGAGCGTCGCATGAGGTTTGCGGGACATGTTCTACGACAAAATGAACTACGTATACCAAGAGTTGCAATGACATGGAGGCCAATACGAGGAAAGTGCAAACAGGGACGTCCTCGTATTACTTGGCGCCACACCTCCACGGAGGCACCTCAGAACAGTGGACACCAGGTGGAAGGAGGCCTCAGACATTGCCAACGACAAATCTTTATGGAGACAGTTTGCTGCCCAATGCGCCGAACCGCGAGGGAGGACCTAATGACCAACAATGACTAATGTAATATTTCATATTTCCGTGAAAAAAAAAATCAATTTTTATTAATTTAAGTAATTTTGAGCTATAAGATTTTAAATTATGGAAATATTTTGCGGCCATCTAGGATTCATTCCTTGGAAACCAACAAAGACTTAAGGTCATTTTTTTATGTAGGCTACTAAATAATGTAAAATATGTAGAATTATAAAATAACATTTTCCTTTTCTTAATAATGTAGGCCTATTCGTCCCCTAGGAGAAAAATCATTATAACTTGCATATTTGATTAGTAACAACTCAAAGCTCGCTCAGTTAAATTCAAATTTCATCAAATAAATGAATCTAAAAAATATTTTCATTAAGTAAATATTTACTTATTTTATTATGTAAATTATTTACATATTTTTATTTTGTAAATTAACTAAAATTACACCCATGTTTCATTGCATAACATACTATATTTTAAAAATGTTTATAATAATGTCCATAAGGCCGTGTGTAACAGTAATTCCAAATTATAATCCTTTAGACAACTACACATCTTTCACAGAGAAGAGTCCTTATTTTAATATTTTCGTTGGTCGAATGGTTAAGCGCTTGGTTTCCGAACCTGATGTACTGGGTTCGAATTTCAGTAAAAAATGAGATTTTGAATTTCGGGATTCTGACGGTGTCCACCTAACTTTAATGGGACATACCTGGCATTAGTTAGGGAAAGTAAAGGCGGTTGGTTCGTGTGCTGGCCACACGACACCCTGCTCGTTAACCGTTGGCTAAAGAAACAGATGACCTTAACATCATCCGGCCCATAGATCGCAAGGTCTGAAAGGGGGAAACTTTACTTTTCATTTGAAAATAACTTATTGCCATGAACCAGAAGATAACAGCTCCAGAAAGAGATTCTATAGAGATCTTGATCTAGTTAACCAGGTCAACCGACAATTTATGCTAATGATTTGTCACAAAAACACCGTACGGATCTACACAGTTTTTCTCCGAACAATGCCATGTTTTTGAAGTCATCAATACCGCGATTTACATAAACACTAAATAGATGCATACATTGAAAAGACACGGATTCAAGCTTTGTGTGTGTGTGTGTACTTGAATCGATCAGGATTTGAACCTGTTTGGTGCACACAACTAAAAGGTCTAACTAAATACACTGAGCTCCTCGTTGAATAGAACGCTGAATCAATGGCAAACGCAGAAATAACAAAAGTACGGAAACATGTTTCACAAATAAAAGAAAGCAAAAAAGCAAAATATTTTTTAAAAAAATATTTTTTTAAAGGTTATCTAGGGGGAATAGTTCTCTCAATAATGTAGAAGTTATTTTCCTTATTCAATATTAAACAAATAATTAATTACCATTATTTAATTGACTAATTGGTTAATTCTCTTTTTATTTGATGCATGTTTTGATAGGTATAATAAATAAAGGTTCAAATTGTGAATATGTTAATAATGTGCACAAATATATTGAGGGAAACAAACCCTACACATTTAGCCATATCTGAATACTGATGGATTAATTTCCATTGTTAGTAAGAAACAAAGTAATTAATTACAAGCAATTAACTAACCACTTGTTTAAATTTCTTTTATTGATTTTTGTCTTATCTGTGCCAATGAATAATTCTGCTAAATTTCATCTTAATCCGACAATGGGTGTCGTAGATATAACGTGTTCAATCTTTTTACCAGACAGACAGACAGAAAGACAGACAGAGTGAGTTGATATAAGCTTCGTTAATAATAAGCTCACGCTCTGACGTTCTATGCTATCACAAGCAGGGGCGTAATTGCCATGTGGTCGTTCGGGCTAATGCATGGGGTTAGATTATCATCAACTCTGAAAGGAACATTCGAAATATGTAAAACATTTTTTTACATTTTACAAAAGAATATTAAATATAACTGCTTGGACCTATGCTTTATGCGCTCTGGACTGTGGTTTCGATGGTCCATGGTTCTAATCCTGCCACTACCCTCCCCCGCCGTTCTGCGGAAGGCTTGTTACGATGTAATAAACTTCAATTCTGAAGAAACATATCAAGCTTAATTAAACAAATATAATAATAACAAATCACATCTTTAATATTTTGATTTCTAAATAATTAATCATTAGGACAAATACCAATGAATTAGTAACTTTCTAGAAATCACTAGAAATTTCTAACGCCTCACGTGCTTCTGTATCACGTGGCATGTCACATGTTAATTTTATTTCCAATGTTAAACCATTTTTTTTTTCAATTCTGATAAGCAAAAAAAAAAAAAAAAATCTGAAAGGAAAAAAAAAATGTAGGCGGAGCTAAGCAAAACGGAAGTAAATAAATGGATGTGTCTTTTGTAAACTTTAATCCCACCCATTTTAATAGAGCAATAATTCCACAGCCAATGAGGTGATTTGTCTCCAAAATCAATTTGAATTTTTTAAATGGGAGACAAGCCATGAAATATGTTTACTGAATCTTATTTCTGTCTTTCATTATCACTGTGGCTGCTTAGAGACTGTACCACTGGGGCCTCTACGTTCTATATAAAGTAATATAGTATTTGAAAACAACTCCGACGTTCACACAAGTCAAGTCTTATAATTAGGTAAGTCATCCGAGCACGTACATCTTGTTGATATAACAATACACCTAAATGTAGATCATAGAATACACATTTGTTATTTCTCATAGTATAGACATCGACAAAGTACATGTATTATAACACCCTTACGGTATAACAATAATTTATACTTTTATGGCATTGTTCAGGCTACACAATGACCATATATCCATAGCTCTACAAATCTTAGCCTACTGTAGGACTATGTCCAGTTCCAAGTTTTATTCTACGAAATTAAATCCGACCTTAGATTTTCGCCTTAAGGTTGTTGTTTTTATATAATCGAATGTTTTGTCAAGATTCTTAAAATAATAATAACATTAAATCAAAATCTTTTAATTGTGTTATTAGTAAGATTATGTTGCACTAATGTCACTTCGTTTGGGTGTGACGAGCTGCTTTTTGCATTTACTGCCAGCAGTGGCGTAGCTAAGGTGGGGGTAGGGTGGTCCAATTTTGAAAGTTCCTCCGGGCCCCCACTTGAAGGTCCCCTAATGAATGTCCTAATTTTTTGTACATTAAATATTAAATATTACGCCACTGACATGTAATCTTGCTATTCACGTGAAGTCAAATATAATAGACTGTATCAATTTAGATTTTCTGCACAGAAAGCACGACATGAGGCGATATGAATTGAAATTTGTCACTTGTGCATCATCTCGCCTTAACCAATGGTATTATTCATCGAAATAGTGTTAATGATTATTGTTTTGTTACTTCTACTTATATAATGTACCAGTTGGAATTTAGACTTTTAATCAATTATCTCATGTCGAATGTCAAAATGCAAGGGACCCTAATAAGATCAATCCCCCCTTGGGCCCCTTAGCTACGCTACGCCAGTTTTCTTCAAATTTCTTTGGTGCAATCTTCCGGTTAAGTTGACCAGAAGAGGATCTGAACCTGTTTCTTTGTCAAGTTGTCGTTTCTGGGTTTCTTGCTGAAAACAACTCTTTGATTTGTGTGTTTTTACTTAAGAAAGACATCCCATGTCTACCAAACTCGTTTCAGTTTCATGGGTCAGGTATGAGCAACATTTCACATTATTGTATGGCTTGGTTTCTATAATGATCAGTGTAATAAAAAAGAGAAAAAAACAATGAATGAGATTTGGTTGGTAATACATTTTTTGTATTCAGCTGAACATTTTCCATCCCATTTTTGTGCCTTGTAACAAAAAAAAAAAAGTGATCCTAGATTCGACAATTCATCTTGCGCGGCCTTTGCAGGACATTCATAAACTAATGTTTCTGTGAAACTGATTCCATTTTGTACCAAATTTTAATTATTCTTTCTGTGGGTGTTGTTAGTCTGTAGCAACGGATATATATTACTTTAAAAATAAAACTACTTTTAGCGGAATACGTCTTTCAGTTTCTCGTCTTCGACTTGGCCTCTTCTTTCATCAGCTGCTCACCCCAATTTACGCAGCCACCTGCATCAATCCAACTGAAAGGTTACATCAGAATTCACCAGCCAATACAATCAACACACATACTCCATAACAGTGGGACATTTTTCCATGATCAACTATGGCTGTCCCATCACTCGAACAGATATTACGCCGGAAGTACTAGCGTCAAATTCACCTTCACCAATCCCTTAAGAGTGTTGGATGGTCGGGATACAATGCAAGATCTGTTGAGCGCCTTTCTCCATTCTTCTCTGTCTTTTGTCTTGGAAAGAATCTCTTTCGATGTCAGGCCCGTTCATTCTCTTAGGGTGTCTTCCCATCACTTTCTTTGTCTGCCTCTTCTTCTTCTTCCTGGTGTTGTTAAATTAACAGAAAATCAAGGAAGCCTCTTGCTACTGTAGAGTTCTTTGAAACTTTATCGAGTATAATTAAGACAAATATAATAATTCAATAATCACGCTATTCTAAAAAACTTGATTTCATATTAACAGTTATATTACATGTCTAATTCATCACGGCATTATTTGACTACATATTAACAACTATAGTACATGTCTAATTCATCATGACATTATTTGACTACATATTAACAACTATATTACATGTCTAATTCATCACGACATTATTTGACTACATATTAACAACTATATTACATGTCTAATTCATCACGAAATTATTTGACTACATATTAACAGTTATATTACATGTCTAATTCATCACGACATTATTTGACTACATATTAACAGTTAAATTACATGTCTAATTCATCACGACATTATTTGACTACATATTAACAGTTAAATTACATGTCTAATTCATCACGACATTATTTGACTACATATTAACAGTTAAATTACATGTCTAATTCATCACGACATTATTTGACTACATTTTAGAATTTTTTTTACCTCCATTCCAAACAGTTATCAAAATGGCGCCCAGGTTTGACGTCAAGAACTTGTACTTCCTGTGTCTATTTATAGGAGCATCATTGGTAGGTGCTGCACATTTGTTGCTTCTCTGATTTTGTACACAATTATGTTTTGTTAAAATTGCTTTTATTTGGCGCTTCTTTAAGCACCTACAACAAACTTAGTCCATTACAGTTTAGTTAACCCTTAAAACCCGTGTGGTAGTTTAGCCTCTAAACACCAGAATTGTAATTCCATTTTGTATGCACTCATTGTAAAACATCTCAGCACTTTAAGGGTTAAATTTGGATGGGGTGGGGAGGGGAGGGTTTTAAGGTTTTCTGGTTGAAAGCATAATGTTAACTCATAAAGCATAAATCCCGAGTCTTCTTCTGTATTTAAAACCCAGCCCCTTCACCAAGGCAGTCAAATACTTTTTTTTTCTGTTGTTTTTTTTTTTGCCACTAAGCGCAGATTGTAATAAAAAGCTGTATAAACATGAGACAGTAAAAATTGTGGGTACCGACTCTTAACATAACTTATTTCGTGCTAAGATGGTCGAGACTAATTGAAGTTGATCTTTTAGGTTTGATAACTTTAATATCACACATTAAGCTACAGGGTTTCTGTAGTCTTAACTCTCTCCGTTATAATTTTCCTCGTTCCGATAGAATTATTCATTTGGCTCATTTGTATTTCACTATCCTGTTAGGATTAAACTTCAATAATTATTTTGTTTGTTATCAGAAAATGTTTTATTTGGTATCGAATTATATCGGAATGCATGCTCTTTTTACACAACAAAAAATAAAGTTTATAAATCCAAAAATCAATTTAGTCTAATGAGGTCAAATCAACGTTGGCATCGCCAATTAGGAGATAAAGAGTTAATCTGATTCGTATTTTTTTTCTGTTTCCAAGGCTGCCAGCTACAATGAAACCCTGTGTTGTCGATACATTCACGAAAGTAAGTTGATCTACGTATTTGATAGCACTTGAACACAATACTTTTCATATTATTCCAGGTTTTTTGTCAATAGGTGTAGATGGCTTATGGTGTCATCTATTCCCATATCATCTCTTTTTAAAATTCCGTAACTAATAACTAATAGTATCGTTCCTATTAGATGTAAGGGAGATAATTTAGATATCTAGCTCATGTCGATTCTTTAAAAAAAGATTTTTTTTTGTTTTTGTTTTTGTTTTGTTAATGTGTTTCATCTGGTGCGGACCGCACTTCTAGCACAGCCCTAGTGATGCCACTGTCTCCTTTATTATTGTAGAAGAGCAAATCTTGAGCATTTACTTATTTCTATAGATGCGGAGACTTTTTTTTTTACATCTTTTCACTCCACGAAATGAATGAATGCACAGTTTTAAGGATGAGACATACATACCGAAGACAAGAAATTATAAACATTTAAAATCTGAATCAGTGAAGTAACTATTTAAGGTTAAGTAAAGAATTAGTGTAGATTGGTGAATGGGGGGGGGGGGAAGGGTGGGGGGAATAGAGAGCGCTTTTGCAATCGACCCGATACTATAGAGACTTCCAGACAGCAGGCAGGGCAAATGGTGTGAAGTGCATTTTTTTTGCGTTTTTCTTGTTTAGATCGAGTTTACTTCCATTTACTTAAAAAAGTAAAGTTTCGTTTTTAGACCTTGCGATCTATTCCTCAATTAATGTCAGGTACCCATTAGAGTTGGGTGGACTGAGAGGCGCCGAAAGATCCCGAAATTAAAAATCCCAGTCTTCACTAGGATTCGAACTCAATACCCCCGGTTCCGAAGCCAAGCTCTTAACCCTACCGCGCCACTTACCTAAACATTTTCATTTTTGTCTTTGCGCGATGTGTGCACTTTTAAAGTCAACCTTTACCTTCACCTATCGTTTAGTTTGTTGGACTGTTGGGACACTTAACATGATCTATCGTCCGTCTCTTTCTCCATTCCTCTTTGACTTTTGCCTGGAGTAGCATCAGTCAAAGAGGCAGTTTTCTAAAGTAAATACTTAGTTCTGTATTCTTCTTTGACTTTAGTTGTCCCCCTTCAGTCTTAACGATTAGGGTTTGTCTCGTAGAACACTTGTCCATGTGACTGTGGAGCCCTATTCTCGAGTGATACTCCCGTCCACATGTTTCGCAGCATGGGCCGGCCTTAAGCATAGGCAAACTAGGCAGCCGCCTAGGGCTTACAATTGGTGGGAGCCTCGCATAGGAGTAAAAAACAACGAAATTTGGATGAGATCTCAATCATAGTATTGCACTATGACTCTATGTTTACTAGTTTAACTCTGTCTCTTCTAAGTCTCTATGTTTACTAGTTTAACTCTGTCTCTACTACGAAAATTGCGATATATAATCTTCAGTTATTTGTCGATTTAGATTTAACAGGCAGATTTTTAATAAATTACATAATTTAATGCCTCTGCTGTTTCTTTTTATTTCTTTATTTAATTGGGGTCACAAAATGACTTCGCCTAGGGACTCCAATTATCCTAGACCGACCCTGTTCGCAGGTTAAGGTAGTTTTCCCTTGATACAAGAGGAACCAGCCATTTTTCCTTCGGGACGCTATTCTTCCAGAACTGAGGACAATGCTTTTTCGCTGCCATTTCTTTTTAGGTCACCATCTCTCTAGACTCTAGACATAATGCGGTCAAGGGCTATTTCTTCCGAGTCAGTAATCAACATCAATCTCCACTGCTTTAAGGTGTCGTTTGATTACATCCACTGTGATGATGCCTATCTGCCTTGTAGTTATCTGATGCCTATCTGCCTTGTAGTTATTTGATGCTTGTCTGACTTCGACAGAACTACTCTGCAGATGTCTTGGTTTCTTGTGCGCGTGTATTTCTATGCGACTAACCAACAAGATAGATGACACACACGATTAACAAGTATAGAAACGAAGTCCAAATCCGTTGAACAATTCATATGAAGGTTTAATCCAGCAAAAGGGCCACAGTCGATGTCTCTGTCGATAAATACGTCCTACCCTTATGAAATCCTATCACCAACTGATTTTCTGTCTTCAAGTAGCCTCCAACCCAACTAAGTCATAATGTTACTAATCGCGTTCAAAATCTGTCAATTATGGTACGTCTCTGAATAAACTAATAGGCCTAAATACTAACTAAGTGTCTTCTAACATCACATATTAAAGGTGGAAACAACCAGTTCTTGAGTCTGTCAAGTTCATAAAGGATGACTATTGGGATACGATTGTCCGTCATACGGTTGGCATGACACGCTAGCGCAGGTGGCTATGTCTGATGAATAGGAAAACCCGTTCGAGTATCTTATTACGCGCCCTTTCTTGCCTTGTGATTCTCAAGATCTTTTAGATGCAGAGCAAATGAAATAAATTTAGTTTTCTCTCTTGCTTTGCCGTACAGTAGCGGGCTCAAAACACATGACCGCTGTTATTTTCGAACATAAAAAAAGGGCTTAGTTTTTCTAAGTATACATACATGATCAATTGAATAAGATTTCATATTTTTATCGTCTCTAAGTAGAATAGTTAAAGCTGACCAGCTAGTGTGTGAACCAGAGCCTTGTCTTGTATATAGTAAATCGAAGTAGTTCAGTAATAAATGCATATATATAAATGGCGAACGCTTGTCTCCTATTTTGAACATTCTTTCTTCCTTGTTAATACATTTTAATGACAACCATTTCATTCGTTTTTCATTTGGCAGGCGACTACGACGCTTTCTATGATTTCAAGAAAAGATTCTCAAAACACGATCCACAAATTAAAATGTTTCACAGTTTTACAGGCTCTGGATGCAGCATGAGAGGTGAAGATAGTGCTGGAGTTTATATCATGTAGAGCTTACGAGACTTACACGCTACTGCAACCAAACCACCAAAAAAGACAGTCCAAGATGTAGCATATATATATATATATATATATATATATATATATATATATATATAACAGTACTCACTGTTATGTTCTACTGTCAAACCAGTACTTACTGAAGACATCTTTTTCTTACACCATTACTCACTGAAGACATCTTTTTCGTACACCAGTACTCATTAAAGACATCTTTTCCTTACACCAGTACTCATTAAAGACATCTTTTTCGTACACCAGTATTCATTAAAGACATCTTTTTCGTACACCAGTACTCATTAAAGGCATCTTTTCCTTACACCAGTACTCATTGAAGACATCTTTTCCTTACACCAGTACCCACTGAAGACATCTTTTCCTTACACCAGTACTCACTGAAGACATCTTTTCCTTACACCAGTACTCATTGAAGACATCTTTTCCTTACACCAGTACTCACTAAAGACATCTTTTCCTTACACCAGTACTCACTGAAGACATCTTTTCTTTACACCAGTACTCATTAAAGACATCTTTTCTTTACACCAGTACTCACTGAAGACATCTTTTCTTTTCACCAGTACTCATTAAAGACATCTTTTCTTCGATTCCTCTCAATTGTATTCATTAAAAAAATGTATCAATGCATGTTCTATTTATATCTCAGGTGTTTTCAAATTGGAATTCGGTCGAGGGGACAGACTTCTTATTGATATGATTTTTGAGGATCCACAAGGCTGGGTCTACAACTTGGGAGACTCGAGCACTAACAATGGATATGGTAATAATCAGAATATAATTGTGTTAACATTGTTAATATTTTTAATTTCAATGTCAATAATTTTAACATTTTCAGATATTTTCATATCCAAAATTTATAGTTCATATCACTGAACAAATTTAACAAATTTTAAAGTACAAAAATATTTTAGTTTAGTACATAATAGTAAGGGCTAGAACAGCACAATACAGGAGCACACATAACAACACGCTAACACACACACACACACAGAATGAGTGAGTCGTAACAGATTGTGGCTGATATTGCTGTAGCTTGAATTCGTAACAGATTGTGGCTGATATTGCTGTAGCTTCTGAAGTCGTAAAGAAATGGCTTCATTAAGATTTCACAAATAATCTGAAACTGAACGGAAGAATTTTCATATGTGTATACTGTAGATATCCTAATAGTTAAAAGTACTAGTTAAAACCATACAGTTTAGTGATCTATGTCAGTGTTTCCCATACCTTTTCTTTTTAATGGAACACTTCACACATTCGAAGAATTTACGTTGAATTACTTCATATTTATTTTAATAAATAAATAATCATATAATCATAAATAAATAGACATATAACCATATTCTAAATTTAGCATTATTTTTTTTATGTTTCAAAGTACGATAAAATACATTTACATGCGCAAAAAATGTAAAGATTAATGACTGACTAATGGTCTTGTGGGATTGAAGAGCGTAGCTTCTTGATAGCTAGCACGAGACTGCCAAACTGAAATCAAATATTTGGTGTGGCGTCTAGCCTGCTTCTAGACTTTGTTGCAACATTAGAAAATCTTCGCACAATTAGGTTGTAGAAAACTGAAGTGGAATCGCGAAAGTTTTGAAATATTAGAGTTGGGCTTTTTATCCTTGTTTCAAACTAGAATCAGAGTCTTCAAAGTCTATAGTGAGGTTGTTATAAAAGTAGTTCGTGGAATAACTATCCAGCTCTTGCGGAACAAAACATCACAGCTTGGGAAACACTGGCCTATACTTTTAGATCAATGTACTGACCTATATTTTTGTGTATTTGCCTTTAGGCATACCATTTTAACGACTAAATGTCACCTAAATCTGGACTTCAGTTTTGCGATCCGAATAATATATATAGTACATACTAAAGGAAGTGTTCTTAAGCCATGTTTCTTAAAAGTTATTTGACAAATTTTGCAAGTTTTAGCACTGCAGAATTAATTTTCCTAATTGTTTCGTCTAGATCTCATTTTATATTTTATTTCTGGCATCAAGTTCAATTTAGCGCCCTTGACATTGTTTCGTTTCTCGTGAACACCTCTAAACTCTAAATCTCGAATTTTGATTTTTTGTGTCATTAGGATTTTCTTTCTTAATATCAGTAACCTGGTCTTTATTTACATTTGGCTAGTTTAGATTCGGTTTGCGTTCCCTAATCAATACAATAGAGTATGAAGAACAAAACAGAAGACTAATTGCTGTAGAGCAGGGTTTCCCAAATTTGTTACTTATGCGTACCCCTTCTAGAATTTTCGTAAAGCTGAGCACCTCTCGCCCCCCTCCCCAAAGTTATATATATAAGTTTGGTAAAGTAAAGACGGTTGGTCGTTGTGCTGGCCACATTGGCATTTTCCTTAACCGTGGGCCACAGAAACAGATGACCTTTACATCATCTGCCCTATAGATCGAAAGGTCTGAAAGGGGAACTTTCTTTTACTACTTTTACTTTGAGTTTAGAAATTTGATTCTTCAGTAATTTCTGCTATAAGCGAAAGAACGTAGAAATTTAAATTCGCATTGTTTTAAAATATATAACACATCAATGCTTCCTTATTCTGCACACCGGATACACCGTAGACCCCCCCCCCTCGCCCACCATAAATTGAAGTAATACAACGTAGATAATTTGTTGATGATCACTTGGTTTATTCTAATACAGGAGGGGATGCTGGGACACAGAGCAATGACGCGGAAATGCAGCTCTACGGCACGCTTTCCGGTTACTATAGCGACGTGAAAGGAAGTCAGCTGGCATTTGGCATGGCGAACAACAACAAGTAAGTCGTGATTGTAAATTGATTCCATTTTAGAGAAGAGTCATTGGGGAATATTTGCTGACTCTTCAACAACTGTATACTGTTTGTCTTTATCCTATGCATTTTTCAGATTGTCAACCTGACGGCCGTCAGCAAGCTCTATGAAACCTTTGTATTTTATTTTCGGTATTTCCCAAAAAAAGCCGCAGTTTATTTAGAAAGCTTAGAAGACATAATCACTCATATTTCGTATTTCTAAAGCATTTTTTTTTCTTTTTCCCTAAGTCTACTTATTTTTAATATGCCTTACGTCATGTCCACATCCTTGTAGACGCAGTCTAAATAAAAAAAAACAGCATTAACTCTTTCTCTCCGTAATTATTTACCACATTCTGGTGGAATCAACGTTGGTATCGTCAGTTAGGAGAGAAAGAGTTAATAAGATAGATATCTCTCTTGAGAAAGAAAAAGTAAGGAATGGTACCTTGTAACATTATAAAAAAAAAACAACTACATCTAATCCTAATGGTATTGAAAAGATAACTCTAGATCGATTGTCATTTTGGTACATTTAAAAAGTGGTCAAATAAACGATTACAATTAATCAACTCTAAATGATATTTCTTTGTATTTAGAAAGAACAAAATACCAAGATAAAAGAATTATGACCTATAAAATATTAATGTTTACTATATTATGGAAACATAAGCAGCAATACAATTTTTTAAAAACATTTTTATTACTTGTTCCAGTGTCAGGGCGACCTTGCTGGCGGGTGACCACTGCGTGACCTGGTATAACGAGTGCGACCCTACATCACTCAACTACTTCTGCAGCAAAGGTTGGTTCGCCCTGAACGACGACCACGACTCAGAGGGCCCAGTGAACAACGACCTATACCTCGGCGTCAACCGAGCCATCGGGGCGCCAGAACTTGTTGGGAAGGGCGTATGCAAAATAGGTTTTAAATGGATTAGGGGATCAAACACGTATTAATACTAGAGGGAAAGTTTAGATCACGTGAAACATATCGATTTTATTGTGTCAAATTTCAAGTCATTTTTAACCCTATGAAGTCATTTTTAACCCTATCCTTCAAAGATCAAACATTGCTATATTGTTTAAATTAAATTATGAAATAAAAAAATATGGACAACTTTTAGTATTTGTCTCGTTTTCAATAGTCCTTGTATTTTGCTTAAACATTTTCTTTTTAGCTTACGATATTATAGTTGTTGCTGAAAGCATAAATAATAAAAAAAATATGTATAACTTTATATTAGTTGAAAATGTGAATGTATTTTTTATATATTTTTTAAAATGTGGAAATATTCTATACATAAGTAACATTTTTGGAACCATTTTTTTTTTAAATCTGGTAAGCTTCATTGGAAGAGCTCTAAATAATAATAAAATAATGAATAATACCAGTTTCCTTCCAGTATATTTATATCATCAACAACGAATACAAACACAGCAACCATAATAACAACAATAAGAGTAACAATTCTATGGCCTCCTTCAGTCGCGAAGCGACTATGGATCATCTCATGGAAATGAGATGAATGCCTGGGCATTAGCTGTGGTCGGAACGATGTCGCCCACACAGTTCCCCCCTCTCCACGCAAACCTCTCTTGCCTTGCAGCTTTACCTAATCATGGGAAAGGCTTCGGGAGTCAACCCTGAGGAAAAATCAGGAGCTGGCGACCCTAAGGCAGTTTGCAGCACCCAGTGCTACACTCTGGCAGAACCAGCGACGCCGCTGACCCCAAACTGTATCGGCACTTTGGAAGAGTAACAATAGCAGCATCAAAATCAACAAGAACAATAATCTGAACCAGTGCCGGCTTTAGGCCGATTTGACCGATTTCTTTAAATTGGGCCTCGCGCCTGGCAGGGGCCCCGCAATTTACATTTAGCGTATGTCAGTCATAGCTCATGTCATAAGCTTTTAAATCAGCGGTTCTCAACCTTTTAAGCTCGGCGACCCCTTTTTACAATCCCTCACTCTGTCGCGACCCCACCCCACCACACACACATACAGCAATAGAAGAATAGACAAAAACAATCCATATTTTCGATGGTCTTAGGCGACCCATGGCAAATCGTAAATCGACCCCCCAAGGGGGTCGCGACCCACAGGTTGAGAACCCCTGACTTAAATGGTTAACATATTTAGTGTTTCTTACGATTTAGGTATATTAAATTATTAATGGTAACGGATTTTTGGGAAACATTCGTTTTAATACTTTTAGTATAGCTTAGAATTACAACTATTCGCGTGTGAAGTTCTGTTTTGAGATGCTTCCTAAGTATGTTGTACAATAAAGGTTGATATAAAGAAATAGTTGTTATTGTAAGATGAACCTCGCAAGCATCCGTCTAAATTGGGCCTCACAATTCGTAAGAACGGTCCTATCAGGAACATTCCCTAGCACATCTTGAAGTAAGTTTCCATCTGAATTATTAGATTATTTTTTAAGTAATCTACTTGAAGAACGCCAGTAAACTGAAAAAAAATTATAAACCATAATTTCTGTTTCCTTTCCTGCACTAATTTGTAGGTCAAAGACATAAATAATAATCATTTTCTTATGTTTGAGAAAGTTCGAGCTTGTTCAAACTTGTTGTGGTTTAGTTTGGGGAAAAATAACAATCAGGTTCTTTATCTGATGAACATGACCAAACTTTAAAATTATTTCTGACTTTAGCTGTCTGTACTTTTTTTTTTGGCAACGAAGCAAAAACCTGGCAACTATCAAAGAATGAGTGGTGGCGGGCAGATATACCAAGTGCCGATCAAAATCGATGATCATTCTGTTGTTTTGTTTTATCACTGAACTATATATGTCAGAATACTTATGTCTAACAGTAGGTTGGATTTTAATACTTAAGTTAATCCCAGTAATCCGGCCTTTGATTGCGCTTTCATTTTTTTTTAGAGGTGGGGGGGGGGGGATTGCGGAAATACCGGAAAAAACGTACGACAATTAAAAGAAGATGAATGGGAGAAGTTTTGAAATAATTAGACAAAATGACATACTTTGTTTTTTTATGTTGCCAATTGTCATCCCAACAGCAACATATGCATGTGAGACATGGAAATCATCTGTCGAAATTGAGAGAAGACTAAATGTGGCTCAACAAAGATGGCAAAAACGGGTTTTAGTGTAGAGATCGGGTCTCAATCAAGAAAATCCTAATCCGAACTGGGAGTCGACCACTTAGCGAGGTTGTGACAGAGCGTCATTTGATGTTTGCGGGACTTGTTCTCGAATAAAAGGAATTACGCAAACTAAGAGTTGCAATGGCATGGAGGCCATTCGAAAATAACGCAAATTTGGACGTCCTCGTATAACTTGGCGACACACTTTCATGGAGGACTTCAGAGCAGTGAACACCAGGTGGGAAGAGGCTTCAGACATTGCCAGTGACAGATCTTTATGGAAACAGCTTGCCGCCCAATGCGCCGAACAGCGCGGGAGTTTCCCAAACTGTGTTCTGTCTAGGTGTTCCGCTAGATATGGGAGTAATGAACTTTTAGGCCTTCGTGTAAATTAATTCCTTAGTAAATGTAGAAAAGAAAATACAGATTAAAATCTATAATAACCTAACTATAAACCTCGAACTGATCTAGCACATATCTGTAGTTTATGACATTGAAACAGACTTTTAATGACAGTGAAATGGTGGGTAAAAGTAAAGGGGGTTGGTCGTTGTGCTGGCCACGTGACACCCTCCTTAACCGTGGACCACAAAAAACAGATAACATTTACATTATCTGCCCCATAGATCACAAGGTCTGAAAGGGGAACTTTACCATAACTCGCCTAACCCAAACCCATTTCCCACTCTTACTGAACTCTTTTTTTTATGAATCTGTATCTCCAATGTGTCGAATAAAACTAATCCAAGAATACTAATAAAACAAAGCTTTAGTACAAAAACCTAGCCTTGGGGTTAACATTAAATCGAACCAAAGCAGCAATTTCTAGTGTTCTAATATTGTTTTGAGCAGTGTCCCTACATCAAGATTTTACGACTACTTTGGCCAGCAATCCTTCAACTTGACGTATCAGGATGTTTTTTCCTCACGCTTGCATTACATAGATAAAGAGTAAGATGTTTGCTTCAGTAAGCCCGAGTAATATTAGGAAAGGAAATAAATTGAGCCACCCCCCAGGTCCCCTTCACCCACTTGCATACCGCAGGTCAAGTTAATGTATATAAGCTACAGTTACTATTATGTCTTCAAAATCTGCTAGCTAAGACATCGGTAAGTTCCATATGGATATACAATAGCTTATGTGTTAAACTTTAAATTTTGTTTTTAACATTTAAATATAAATTACTTGAAATAAAAATGCTTCAAGCGAAATTTTTGTTTTCCCACTTATTTCACTATGATTCACTTTCACTAAAGTTTTTATGCATAAGTTAACGCAGGACTAGTTGGTCAACTTACAATTTACAAGAAACCTTTAACAGAAAAAAATAAATCCTTTCTGTTAACGCCACCTCTAAGGTAAAGGCCGCTCTTAGTGTTGTGTATTAAATCAGTCCCTCTGTGCGTCTTCCTATATGTGAAATGTCTGTTTGTCTGTCCGTCTGTAAGGTTGAGATTTAAAAAACCAAAAGCGTAATTGAAATTCCGATTTCACCACATTCTATAGCGGGCTAAAAATAGGTGCAGCTCCTATTTTAATAGTCTATAATCTAATCCTTTTGTTTTTAAAATTAAAATGCCAAACAATTTTTTAAAATTCATTTACACACTTTTTTTAAACAAGATTATAAATTCTTATCCATAGTTATATACGTGAAAGCCCTAGACGTATTCATTCCTGACTAATTCTCCCCCTTGTTCTGTTGTCATTTACCGTATTGCTAGAAAAATAAAGTAACTTTCACGGTCGAAAGCGCTGAGGTTAATTTTCGGAAAACTTTTTTTTCTCACAATCTTCTAAATACATTTTCATAAAGCGATCTCAAAGATCGATCATACCACGCAAGGTGTAGTTGTTTGGATTTCACAGACTAACCCTTCAGGGTCTCTTTTGTATTTCAAATAATCCAAAAAAGTAAAGATCCCATTTCAGATTTTGCGCTCTATAGGGCAGATAATGTTAAGATTATCTGCTTCTTTGGCCAACGGTCACAGCACAACGACCAACAGCCGTTACTTTCCTAACTAAAGTCAGGTACTTATTAGAGTTGGGTGGACGTCCAAAAAATTCCGAAATTCAAAGTCTTCACCGAGATTCGAACTCAGGACCTCTAGGTTCGGAAGCCAGGGCTTAACCACTCGGCCACCGCGACCCTCTTTTCAAACACACTGCATGAAAAGAAATGTCTGTGTATGATTGAGACACCTGATAATTATAACTTTCCAGTTATACGACTTACCAACGTCAGCTGCACTTCTTAAGCCCAATGGAAAAGCGATTCGTTGGGTCTATGGTTTGATGCTAGAGCCCCCAAGACCCCTCTAGCCTAGCTTTGCCATCTCTAAATAAATATATAATTAATTTATTTTATTTAATGACAACATCGTCACAGACACATCGTAAAAACAATCAGATACTTCCCTTGATTAATTATTTAAAACAAAAATACAAAAATACGAAATAGCTGTATGAATGCGTGCCCATGTTTCTACAAAGTAAAAGGAATGTTTTGCCTAGATTTAGAACTACCACAATCGTCTTCAAGACTTTGTTTTTAACGAATAGGTAATTGGAAATAGAAACAAATGTGTAGGGCGTTCCATCGGTGAATGAAAAAAAAAGAAAAAAAAAAGAGAAAAAAGAAAAAAAAAAGAAAAAAAAAAAAAGAATGGGGGAGGGGAAACAGGAGCGGTTTCTGTCCAAAATGAAAACAAATTTAACGACGCAATGCAGAGTATCAGGGAGATTTTGTTTCACGGGCTCATGTTTGGATATTGAAACAATAAGTTGATAACAAGAATAGCCTATAGTGGGAAAATTGCTGGAAACAAATCAACGGGGGGGGGGGGGGTATATACTTTAAACAACACTTAGAGCATGCAATTTAAACAAAAAAAATAACAAGAAACTTATAGGAGACAAATGCATAAATGAAAGGAAATCTATAAAAAAAAAAACTAGCATTTTGATGTATCGGTGTACATACTTTGGAAATATTGATTAGCTCTTTGAGATTTTCATACTAAAAGTTATCTACAGTAATCTGTATTTGTTTCCAAATTTGATTTTTAGTTTTGATTCTAGGTTCCTTAAAGGAGCACACCAATTATTTCATATTCTTTCAAATGTCATTTATCACTACTTCCGTCTTCTGTACACCTGAGACACTAAAAAAAAAAGATGGCTACTTTTGGATTTGCTTCCATTTTATAAAAATCCCCAAGGCATGTAACATTTGTTCTTTTTCAGCACTTAGAATCAAATTTCACATCGGTCTCGCTTGTAGCACAAAATCATTTTTGGTAATTAACTCTTAAGGCGCGTATGGTAGTTTTGCCTCCAAACATTATTATTGTAATTCCATGTTGTACGTACTCGTGGTAAAACAGCCCAGCACTTTAAGGGTTAATTTCCATCAGTAACTTTTAATAGAGCTTTTTTTTTTGGCCTTGTTAATTTTTATCTATTTTTTTCAAAACTCATCAAATCTCTCTTCATAGATGTTTCAGATTTCTAATACGCTCCAAAAATTCATCAACATCGCTTTTTCTTCTTTTTATCTCTTACTGTAAATTATACCACTTAATGTCTTTTGATTATGTCATTTGCATGTAAATAAAAACAGACCCGCTAGGCCGCTACTAGAGAAAAATAAAGTACCTTTCACGGTCGAAAGCGAGCAGGTCCATTTCAAACCTATATGATCTACAGACTCGAATGTTCCTCTTTCTTGATAATAGTGGAGGGGGGAGGGATGCAAATGTTTAGGTCAAGGGACAGGTCACTAATTCAACTATGAGATACACTGTGTTAATTAAAGTTTCTGTTGCTGTTTATTTCTTTCTCTTCAGTTAAAGTCAAAGAATTAATCCAATCCATCATTTAAAAAAATGGCGTTATCGTCGATATTTCTCGTTCTCTGTTGTCTAGTTGGCACGTCTTTGGTAAGTACAATCTGCACAATTTATCAATATAACTATCTATTTATCTTACACAAACACACACACTCACTCACACACACACACATATATATTAGAGCTGGGTAGACTCAGAGGCATGGGCGTAGCCGGGGGCGGGCGGAATTAGTGAATGATTTTTCGCTTTGATTTTGTTTACGTTATTTGAGGTTTTAATACTAAACCATCACTTGCCCCAGCACAGCCAAGCAGGTTTTGAGTTTAAAACCCCCTCTTTTATAAAACAAAACAAAAAAAATAATGCAAACGACAATCCCCTAATTCCAAGAGCATAGCTTAGTAAGATTCCCGTCCTAAATTATCGATAAACCCCCTCTTCAATATAAGACTATCCATACATCATTGACCAGATTCTATGAGCGTGTTTAAAACCCCCCTCCAGCGGGGTTTGCAGCTAAAAACCCCCTCTTCAATATAAGACTATCCATACATCATTGACCAGATTCTATGAGCGTGTTTAAAACCCCCCTCCAGCGGGGTTTGCAGCTAAAAACCCCCTCTTCAATATAAGACTATCCATACATCATTGACCAGATTCTATGAGCGTGTTTAAAACCCCCCACCAGCGGGGTTTGCAGCTAAAAACCCCCTCTTCAATATAAGACTATCCATACATCATTGACCAGATTCTATGAGCGTGTTTAAAACCCCCTCCAGCTGGGTTTGCAGCTAAAAACCGCCTCTTCAATATAAAAAAAAGCAAATTATACACTCAAAATTCTATGAGCGTAGCCAAAGTGTGTTTTGAGTTTAAACACCCCTTTCAGCGGGGTTTGAAGCCAAAAATGCCTCTACAATATACAAAAAAAAAAAAGCAAATTACACACTCAAATGATAGATAGATAGATAGATAGATAGATAGATAGATAGATAGATAGATAGATAGATATAGATATATATTGGTGGTGGTGGTAATTCCCCCCGAACCCCCAACCCCCGAAAAAAAATCCTGGCTAAGCCCGTGCTCAGAGGCGCATTGAAGATCCCGAAATTAAACATTCCAGTCTTCAATACGATTCTTCTTCTTCTTCGTTCTCATTCACTAGAATTTCAAACCGGCTTTCCTCGCTTCGGAAGCTATACGCTTTACCATTTAGCAACCCTGCCTCCATTAGTAGAACAAGGAACGCTTAATAAGTGTGTATAGATTGAATACACTGAGTTTTGTCGTTAGCCACGGGCAATTTACCTCTGAACATATATTTCTGTTTACGTTAGACTACATCAGTGTTTTCCAAACTGTTCTGCGTGGCTAGAATAGTTGTTCCACGAACTCCTAGAATAATGAACTAATAGGTCACCACGTGAATTAATCTCTCTAAAATAATTATGAAAGTGTTCCCCTAAAAACTCAGAATGTGAGAAGTGTTCCGTTAAAGAAAACGTTTGGGAAACACTGGACTCTATTATTTACAAATAGTCATCTCTATTCTCATTGGATATTTGTAAATCTTAAGTTTTGTGATTTGATCAGTTGTTATTGTTCTTGCCTCAGGTTATGGCTCAAAGTGGGTGTCCAAGGCCAAGCCCTAGTAAGTATGAGCATTGGGGGGCTGCCATCTATCTTTTAAACATGTCTTTTGCTAATTTTTTTTTAAGGGAAAAGTTTTATTTGATTAGGCTTTAAATGAGAGATGGGCCCTTTACAAAACAATTAAATGTTAGATCAATAAATAGTCCTTTTGTAAACTTCTTTTTTGTTTTTTTAAATTTCAACCTTTATGTACAATTCTGATATTTGCCGCCAAAATATGGTCAATAGTTGTTTTTTAGTGGCCCTCAAAAGAGAAAAAGCCGCTATTAGTTTTGTGTGGTGTGTCTGTCAGTCCGTCCGTAGATCTTCAAAACTAGAAAAAGTTTTGATTTATGTAAAAAACATAAGAAAAGCTAAAGCCTAATAGCTGAATGAGGTAGGCCAAAAAGAAATTATTCTGACAATATCCAAATAAATCTACATTGTTATAAAGAACATATAAAAAAAACATTTCCACCCGCACCAAATTTATCACTGAACGACTGGAAGCAGAGAATTGGAAGGTTATTTTTTAGAAAGCTTATATCACCTCTGTCCGTCTGTGACGCTTGGCTAAACAAGTTCATATTTAATCTAGGAATCTCCTTATCGACAATAAATAGTTCAATATGTTTTCAAATGACAAAAAAAAAAGTCGCTGAATGATACTTCGAAATCACTCTTCTTACTTGGTCTCTGTTATATTTTATTTTCCTGCTAATTTATAATTAAATCAGTTTGTTAATTTTTAAGAGAGGAAACATAGCGGCAAATGAATTTTTAAATCACTTTATTGACTTATAGTACAGAAATTTAGTTATAGATTTTAGTTTTTTTTTGTTTTTTTTACATATAACAGCTTTTTTTTTGGTTTTAAATCGAGTTGAATGTGTAGTGATTCGTGTTATTAAAGATGGGCGGATCGGGAGATGCCTTGAGTTTGTGTGTGGTACAGGAACTCCCTTTGTAATACTGTTTCCATATTCCAACTTTGGCTGATAACTAGAAATATGTTTTAGTTGTACAGAAAACAGAAAGTTAAATTTAAACGTCCACTTACTAGCGTTGTAAAATCGAATGTATAAACTCTTTTCTTTGTAGCACGATCTAATATGTTTCATAGAATTGGCTACAATAATGTATCAATATGTCGTCCTTGAAATTCTTTTTAGTTTTTGTCAATATCATCCAAAGTTTGGTGTATGTATATTGTTATTCTAAGACTTCAACCGTTCTATTTTCAGCCTTTTATGATGCCTTTTACGACCTAGCAACCGGCAAAAGCAGGGACTTTGCTCCGAATATCACCCGAGTTCAAAACATTGTAGGCGTTGGATGCAATGCTAGAGGTACGGGTTCTGAATTCTCGCACATTTCCTTGTCTTTGTCATCACTTTCCATGCTCTTGTTGTTACAAATGCATTTTTTTATTTTTAGGAGTTCTCAAACTGGCGTTCTCAGACACTGACGCCAGCAAGAAGAGGCTTCTGATTGATTTGTTCTTCACTTCCCCCAATGGCTGGGTTTTCAATCTTGGAGACTCTAGCACTAACAATGGATTTGGTGAGTGTTGTTGATGATCCTTGACTTGTAACACCAAACTGCTGGTAGACAACTCAACCGCTGTAGGCGTAGTATATCTTAACTTGTAAACTTGAAATGACTTAAACAACTTCTTTGTGAACTAGACTACATATAGCTTTCATTACAATACAGACACATTCAGCTAGAGATTAAAGAAAATAAATGTAGTAGACTTAAATAGTAATATAAAATAGTATTTTGAACAAAATGTAACTCACTAAAAAAATACGTCTTTTCACTCTGGCAATCTGGGCTCGTCTGGCCAATCCATGACAGTTTAAGTCAGTGCCGCTTATCTTGCCTCATTCACACGGCATAGCCAGCAACCAATCGCTAACTTCTTCTCACCGTCGCCATAGAAACAATCACACACAGACGCATTCTATAAGATGTATGTATGTATGTACGTATGTATGTATGTATGTATGTAATGTATGTATGTATGTATGTATGTATGTATGTATGTATGTATGTATGTATGTATGTATGCATGTGTGTGTGTATGTATGTATGCATATATGTATGTATGTGTGTGTGTATGTATGTATGCATATATGTATGTATGTATGTATGTGTGTATATATGCATGCATGTATGTGTGTATATATGTATATATATTATATACACACACACATACACATATATATATACATACATACATACATACATACTACATACAAACATACATATTAGTGAACACATATATCCCACTTTGACTGTCTCCTACAGGTGGTGATTCTTCCACACAGAGCAATGACGCCGAACTACAGCTGGTGAATACTGCTCTCAGCGGCTTCCTAAGCGACAATGGAGGTGGCGCCTCAGCTTTCAGTACATCACTGCCTACTGCCTAGTAAGTATTACACATGGGGTAGGAAGGTTTTGACGCCTCCGTTTTGGCGCGACGGTCTTTTGGCCCAGTCGTTTTGGCAAGAAATTCTGATGATAATTTCTAAAACACAAATCTTTAAATAAAAACATTGTTTTTCTCTCTAGTGCGGTGTACTTCAACCATAGCATTGGGTGCTGATTGAAAACCACAGTTAGAAAGAGACAAGGAGGCTGCCTATTTTCACCAACTCTTTTTAGTAGATAATGGTAGATTCTCTCAAGTCAATGAAGCTACTCTAAGCATTGGCCCAAGAAGAATTACAAACTTGCACTTTGCGGACGAAATAGATGGCCTAAGAAGTGTTGGGCAATGACATAACTTCCACAACATATCGTATGCAACTATAACACATTATGACCTATAACCAACAGGGCTTTAAAAGGGACATCAGTATTGGAGTTGAAAAGCTGACTAGTGTCGGTAGTTTAAACACACCAGCGCTATCGTTTCAATTAAAGGAACCAAACCTCAACTTCTGGCCCAAATGGCACAGTCCACAGCAGCATTTGCAAAACTCAAAAAAAAAATCTGGAAAGACAAACCCCATAGCCCCCGACACTAAAATGAAACTAAGATGATACAGAAAGATGCTAGGTATCACCTACAAAGACTACATAACGAAAGAAGAAATCAGAAACAGGATTAGTACAGCAATTGGAGCTGCAAACAACTTTAAAAAAAAACAACTAAATTTTTATGTCCGTATCGAAAAGACCTTCCTTCACAGTACCAGGAAAAAGAAGAAGAGGCAGGCAGAGAAAGCGACGGGAAGACAACATGTAAAAATGGACGGGCCGGTCATTAAAAGAGATTCCACACAAGTCTTTGACTTCGCAAAGTCTGAGTATTTAGCGGAAAATTTTGATCATTTTTTCTAGAGAGATTAATTCACGTGGTGGCCTACTAGCTAATTATTCCATACGTTCGTGGGACAGCTCTTCCGGCCTTGCGGAGCACTGAAGCTCATTGGAACACAGTTTGGGAAACATTGTCTAATATTATTTATTAATGGGGAACTCTTCTTCGTCAATTGTTTTTAGATGAAACCGGATGAAATGTTTAGTTAATGTTTTAATACAGAAGAGTGACATTGTTAAATGCACTTATCTAAGGTTGAATATAACAGGCTGTTCACGTCCTGTATTACAGGCTACCTGCCAGGGAGAGAGAGGGGGGGGGGAACTTCTATATAGTTATAGTGGACACGTTAAATAAATGAATATAATTATCTATTAGTTAAATGAGGAAATGCATTTTAAAATTCCGATTATTGTTAATGTTTACCATTTAGATATCTATATAAATACAGGATATATTGTTGAATACATGCCATAGAAACAGTGGCGTAGATAGGGATTTGGGAGCCCGGGGGCTTGACCTCATTAGGGGCCCCTGAATTTTGACATTTGACATCATGACATGAGATAATGGCATAATATTTAATGTAAAAACAATTTTCGGACAATTATTTGGGTGCCCCCCTCAAGCGGGGGCTCTGGGGGTTTTAAAATTTGGACACCCTCTCCCCCCACCCCAGCTACGCCACTGATAGAAAGATTGGTAAAAGAAGACCAACTTCTTATGAAAAAAAAAAGTCATTTCTCTCCCTTTTTCTATTTATATCTTTCAGCTCGCGCCTGACGCTTGTGATAGGTAACGAACACACTGTTTTTATTCCGAACGGTGACGTCTCCCTGGCCAACTATTACACCAATGTCAACTGGTTTGCACTGAACAGTCAACTAGATCAAAGCGGACCTGTCAACAACGACCTCTTTCTTGGTCTGAACCAAGTTATTCAGGCCACTACCGGACGTACTGGCTCTGGCCTTTGCCAAGTTGGCTTGAAATTTATAACTGCATTCTAATTTTTGTTTTTCTAAAATTTATGTCGATTTAAAATTGTATATCACAGACCTATATATATATATATATATATATATATATATATATATATATACTATATCTAGACTGAACTGGAGATTTTTTAACACTACAAAAAATGTGAAGATTTTTTTAAAAGTTGAAACAAGGCGTTGTTGTGTAAAGTAGTCATAGAAAGTAATTTTTTTTCTTTCAACCCTATAATTAAATGTTTAGATCTAGATCTAGTAATTGAACATCGAAAAAATGAGAACTCCCGTCTCATAATTATTATTTTGCAATTTGTAGATACATAATCTAAAAAAGATCTAGGTAATCAATCTATTTAAATGTACATAAGACAACTAAAATCAATAGACGTGAATTATTTCGATGTAGGATTTTCGAGATATCATCTTCATGGAAACTAACAGGAAATGGCTTTATTTCATGAATTTGCGCGAATATATAGTTCTGTGATTAATACATAACAATCTATATATATATATAGGTCTGTGAGTTGATCAATCGCGGATAAGAATTTGTTTCCGTTTTCCAGTCTAGATATAATATATATAGGTCTGTGCTGTATATTGTGGTTCATAATAAGCAATAAGTTGGCTGTATTTTCCCTCCTAGTCTAGTTTTGTTTTTTAAATAAAGATATCGGTATCTCAAATAAAATAGACGTATTCGTATTATTATTGTTTTTGTTTGGAGTGTTTCTTACCAATTGATGTATTAGATGTATATCTTACCTTTATCTGACTTTATGTGACTAGCTGAATGTGACAAGCTAAATGTGAGAAACTGAGTGTGACAAGCTGGATGTGATTAGCTGAATGTGACAAGCTAAATGTGAGAAACTGAGTGTGACAAGCTGGATGTGATTAGCTGAATGTGACTAGCTGGATGTGATTAGCTGAATGTGACTAGCTGGATGTGATTAGCTGAATGTGACAAGCCAAAGATTTCAGCCTAGTACAACTACTTCACGATGACTATTATTTGTTATTATCACTTGAACAAATAAATAATACAAAAACAAAAATTAATTTAAGAATCTTCAACAGCAATCTAGGCTGATAAAGAAAAAAACGAACATAAATTATTGTTACTGTTTATTTCAAGTGTACGCAGAAAAAATACAAAAAAATATTTACACATAAGTAAAAAAAAATAACCTTGAATTCTGAAGTCCATCCATGGAGCCATTGCCTTAACAAAGAAAATAGTCAACATTTTAGTAACATAAGTCTAGTTCTCAATGCATATTTACAATGGACGGGAACAGAGTTACTCTATTTACATTTTGCCATGTAATTATAAAAAATAGCTACACAAAATGGCGTCTGATTTAATGTTTATAACATTCTCACAACTTGATGGTTCTCTCAACAGTTTTGTTTGTTAGTCAAATGTTTGACATGTTTCGGATGTTCCTTCAGAGTTGAAGATAATCTACTTCCTAGTCCAAACCTCCCTGCAAGATGAGGAGGGGGGGGGAGCGGGCGGGGGAGGAACCAGGGACCATCGAGACATCCGAACGACATTCCAGAGCGCATACTGCACGACCAGTTAATACCTTATGATGATACAGTTGTTTGTGAACTAAAAGAAGTATAGTTTAGAATTAAAGTATATGCACACAATTTTGAAGCTTTAAACGAGGGAGGACTCAAATATGTTATAACGTGTATATATATATATAAGTATATAAAGTAATAATTTATAATAACATGGAATAAGATCTTTTTATCTCTTTTGGATGTATCTTTTTTTTTATATATATTAAATAATTATCTCTCCATTTCTTTCCTCTTATTCTGTCATTTCCCAATCTTTCTCTCTCTTTCTCCCTATTTCTTTCTTTTCTTTTTCTATCTGAAAGATGGCGGTTATGTAAATTACTTCCTATATCACAAATCAGTCACAGCTTATTTTTTATCGCTCTATTTCTTTCATCTTGTCTGCTCATAAAGCTGGTACAAATTTAATTCCTAGCTTGCATACGCCCGAGCCAGGGACATCAGCTGAACTGACCACTCGGTTTACAGCGAGGTAAAGGTCATAGTTGATGTCTCCATCTAGGTCGTACTGACCGTCCAGAGCAAACCAGCCAGGGCCTTGGAAGAAATTCGCTTCTGTCATATCCATGTCAGGGATCCACAAGGTGTGCTCGTTGCCTACCATTATTGTCATCCTTGACCTAAGAACACATAAGCACAAAGAAGTTTGTAACATTTCATTACTGCTGATTAGAATTACGTATAAAGATTATTATTAGCTTACATATTTTAACAGTCTCAAGACTAAGTTTACATATTTTAACATTCTCAAGAAGAAGTTTACATATTTTAACAGTCTCAAGACTCAGTTTACATATTTTAACAGTATCAAGACTCAGCTTACATATTTTAACAGTCTCAAGACTCAGTTTACATATTTTAACAGTCTCAAGACAAAGTTTACATATTTTAACATTCTCAAGACGAAGTTTACATATTTTAACTGTCTCAAGACTCAGTTTACATATTTTAACAGTCTTAAGACTCAGTTTACATATTTTAACATTCTCAAGACAAAGTAAAAACAAAGAAACAAGACGGTAAAGATATGAGCGTTATCTGTAAAAGTAAACAAAATAACATAGATCTCAAAATGTAAAGAAAGTGACCAAGATCTTTAAAATTTAACACAATGAGTGAATGACCAAGATCTGTAAACGTTAACAAAATAACAGAGATCTGTAATAGTAAACAAAAATTACCTAGGTTTAGGTTATAAAAGTTAACAAAATTACATAGAACTGTTAAAAAGGTTAACAAAATGTCCTAGTACTGTTAAAAAGGTCAACACAATGTCCTAGTACTGTTAAAAAGGTCAACACAATGTCCTAGTACTGTTAAAAAGGTCAACACAATGTCCTAGTACTGTTAAAAAGGTCACCAAAATGACAATAATCTTTAAACCTAAAATAAATAACATATGTCTGTGAAAGTAAAAAATGACCTAGATCAGTAAAAATAAAATAAACCCAGCTAAGCTACGATCTACATTACCCACAAACTAGGATGGGTTGAACACAGGATTTTAGGTGCATACCTAAAATGCCGAGTTAAATTCTCGCGTTCTCAAAATGAACAAGAACTACAAACCTTCGAATTAGTTAGCCAATAGCTAGTCCATTAAGTCACCCCTGACTCACTTTAGCTTAGCAAATGAAAGAAAAAAAACACAATAGAATCAAACCCAGATTATTCATCTACCTATTTCTGTTGTCCCCCGGAAACGCGCGTTAATATGATTTCAATATGTCTTTAAAAATATGTTTGTTAAATAATTTTAAGCTATCTCAAAAAAGAAGGGGCTGTGGGGTGCAAAATGAAGAAAAATTGACATTTATTTATCTGTGTACAAAATGTTAATCCAAACTACTCACGAGGCACGATTGATCAAACTGAAGGCGATGCCACCGCCGTAAAACTTATTGTAATGTCCAGAGATGATTCCAATCAGTTGAAATTCAGCATCATTGCTTTGTGTGCCTTCGTCTCCGCCTAAAATAAAATATATATTTTTTTAAAAATAGTATGGTAGAGCGCTCAAAGACCTTCCTTTAGGGGACAGTACCAGGCAAATGAAGAAGAGGCAGTCAGAGAAGTTATTCAGAAGACAACGAAAAAGTAAAAAAAGATTCCATCCAAGACAAAAGAGACAGAGAGGAATGGAGAAATAATGTCTATAGAATATGTGTGTTGCCCCAACGGCTAGGATTATAATATGTCTCTTTCAGGCTATCAGAGCGTCTCTTAGACCTGGGTGAATAATTAAGAGTATCTTAAGATTCTACAATGATTTCATCAAAGCTGCCAGCGTTTCATTAGTGCACAAGAGGACTAGATTACATTATAAATAATAATGTTCTGACCGATGCCAAAGGATACATTGTCATATAGCTTGGGATGACGCAAATGAAAACTGTTGTTTTCGGACTCGATACAGACTCGAAAGGATCTCAGTAACTCAGACAATAAAGTATTATTCCTCCCTTACAACAGTTGAAACCAAATATTGGACCTCATTCATGGCGCCACCTGCTCTCCTATACAATTACAACCTAATTCAAATCAACAATGGTTATCACATAATAATTTTTTTCTTTGTTTTTTCAGTGACCATGACCGCTTCTTTTAATGAATGAGTTCCATTAATAGTAGTTCTTCAGTTACAATTATTAACATAGTGTAGACTGTATAGAGAGAAATTTCAATTATTTAAGTTGAAGTCACCATAAACGAACAGGACTCTCCCTTCTTGTTTTCTTTGCCCTTTTGATATCATCACTTGTTTTCTAGAATTTGGCAAAAGTCTAGAATCATGTCAATCCAGACCTATTACTTTGTAATCGTTTGTTTAGAAGAAACACGTAGGCCCAACATAGTTGTCTGCACATTTTTAGCTACCAAAATTGTCTGCACTATTCCAAAAGTGACCCACATCTACGCCATTGTATTGTGAGAACCCACTCATATTTGATCACGTGTCTTAGCGCGTGGGGGCAGACTGTATTGGGATATTTTCACGATAAACTTAACAATGTCAAGGACATTAAGTTGCACTTCTACTAATGCCAACTAATGAAAACAAAAAAAAGCAATAATTTTAACAATATCTTTAATGCAAGGCAGCTGATCTTCGTATCAAATCTCCTTTATTCTCGCTAGTTAGTTGCCCATTTGATGTTAAATAAGTTGTAAGTAATGAGTACATTTAAAAAAGGGTTATTCAAAATAAACAGAAAGTATGAGCTAAGATTTCTTGTTTTAAACATCAGAAAGCTATTTAATCATAAACTGATATCATGACTTACCCCAGCCATGGTTTGTCCTAGAGTCTCCTAAATTGAAAGTCCATCCTCGAGGTGTATCAATACCCAAATCTATCAAAAGCCTTTGTCGATACACATTATTTTTGGAAAATGTCAATTTGAAGAGACCTTAAAAAAAAAAGAAATCTCTCTTGTATCTTTACTTCAATAACTTATTATAGTATAGAATAATAGTTATAATTATTATAAATTCAATGTTATCGATTCCGATGATTAATGATGATTCATTAAAGAATTTTTAAAAAAAATCTAATATTACAATATAATTCATTTGGAAGGGACATAACTGGTCACAATTTAAAGGCTTGTCTTCGAGTCCGAAGATGAGGGAAGATTGTAAAGTATTTTACTTGACCAATGACAGATGTGAAATCTAAATCTATACAGTATAGTTGTAAGTAACTTATAACCTTCAGAGAAAACAAAACCATTGCCAGCAGGGGATGGATTTAGTTTCTTTATTTTCTCAGTCTTCAGGGGCAGGTTCCTTTCGGTCTCAAAGTAAGTAAAGTTCCCCTTTAAGACCTTGCGATATATAGGGCAGATGATTTAAGGTCATATGTTTCTGTGGCCCAGGTTAATGAGGGTGTCAACCGCCTTTACTTTTCCCCCACTAATGTCACGTAACCATTAGAGCTGGGTAAACTCAGAAGCGCCCATAGATTTCGAAAACTAAAAATTGAAGTCTTCACCAAGATTCGAACCAGTGACCCCCAATTCGGAAGTCAAGCGCTTTACCACTTAGCCACGTAGCCACCGCGCCTCCCTATCGGTCCCGAAACCCTTGGATAAAAAAAAATACAGCGCTATCTTTTCTCGCCTCTATGTGATCTGAGGAAACAAAGTTGAGCTCAATTATCATAGTCCTGGCCAAGCGTTGTCCTTTTATTCTCAGCTTCCGAAATTCATTCTTTTTTTGCGTCTAAAAGGCAAAATTTCAAAGAATTTATGTTCTTTAAAAGTACACCAAAGTTTCAACCCTGTGTATGCTAATGCATAAATGCCGCTTATGAGCTGGCTGCCTGGTCGTGCGGTTTGCGCGCTGGACTGTCGTTCGGACTTATCGATGGTCCCGGTTTCTTACCCTGTCTGCCCCATCCCCCGTCGTCCTGCGGGAGGTTTGGACTAGGAAGTAAATTATCTTCAACTCTGAAGGAACATCCGAAACATGTAAAACAAAACATTTTAAATTTTTTAATGCATGACCCAAAACTCAATATATTCGTCATTTAAATACTCTTCCCCTTTTCTCGTAACGTCCAAACTATTTTTTAGAACTTATGGAAAAACCGTCATCGTTTTAAACAAACTTTTCAACAACATACAACCATGACCTTGCGCTGCAGAAATACAATCTAAAAATAAACTGACAACAACAGCTGCTTTATGCTACGTGACAACCCTCTCTCTGTTCACTAAGCCATTGCTATTTACCTTTTGTGCTACAGCCCGTGCCTTGCAACCCTTCAATTAGTGATATCCCAGAGAAGTTCCTGTAATACTGTTTCTCGAAGTCAAAGAATGCATCATATTCATCTAAGAATAGAATAGAATATTAATTCGTTAGTTATAAAATAAGCTTTCAAGAACTAGATCTTTCTGATATAAACATATGGGCACAGTTTGCTTATGAATTTAAGAGTTTTGATATATATGATAAACACAGGTCCTAATCTATACTATATTTTCAATATGTTTGGATAAAATATATAGTTACAATTTGAAAGAGGAATATGAGTGAAATATATTTTTGTATTACTGCTATAATTTATCTCAGAAATTATTTTTTTCATTAGATTTTAATAAAAATTAACTCAATTATCATTAGTGGCTATTAATATTTTCAATAAAACAAAAAGATCTAAATTAAAAAAAAAAACTATACAATATTCTTATAAGCAAATGGTGAAAAGAGTTAATTGTACAAACTGTCAACTAAGGAGATTATATTTGTAAACTGTTCAGCATCACACTGGTTAAATACATATAGTCTAATATTTATCCCTAGACGTAAGGCTGACTGAACAGGATACACGACGGACTCAATAGTTAAATAGGTAGATATAGAAAACCAGTCTATTGAAAATGTAAATGAATAAAGATAACAAAATGAAATCCTATCCAGATATAAGCAAAGCAAGGGCGCTTCCACATAAATGTGTGTAAGCCTAAGTGGGAAGGGTGAAGGCTAATAAAAAATCTGGATAAATCAACCCTAAAAGTGTAGGCCTACACTACCAAAATGTTTCGGAGGCAGGGAATGTCCTCGGCTAGAGGAAGGTCAATGAAAAGCGTGGACTGGAGGAAGGAACACATTGCTGAACTCTTTCATTGACACTCACACCAAGCTACATACCTTCTGCAATTAAACCCCGCGACGACTCCCCAAGCGAAGGAATTTAAGGGATATATGCTCCATCTACACTTTATAATTTGTCTTTATCGCTAAGAACCTTATAAACGAAGTTTCCCTCGTAGTCTTCACTGAATGTTTTATTTTATTTCACCGATTCTTTATTTTCAAAAATATGTATCTTTTAGAGTTTAACCCTTAAAGTGCTGAGCTGTTTTACAATGAGTGCATACAAAATGAAATTACAATTTTGATGTTTAGAGGCTAAACTACCACACGCATCTTAAGGGTTAAAAATAGACTTGTACGTATTATTTATACGTGATATGAGAATTGAATTCTTTATGCTTCAAGCAAAAAGTATTTTCAATCTTTGAATGCCGTGCAAAATAATAGACTCTTGATGATTTCACTTACCTGGATTCAGTTCCAGCCAACATTTAAACTGACTCTCTATAATGACCTATAAAGAGAACATAACAAGGGTAGGTAATGAGCAACACTCGCTTTAATTATATTTGCTAGAATTGTATGCATATTTGTTATTTGATATTTTAACCACCAAAAAAAAAAATATACTAAAAAAAATATTTAAAAAATCGAAGTTTCTCAATCTTCTCTCTGTTTACTCTTCCTCCTGCCTGTTGTTCTCTTTCTCTCCCTTCTTCTTGTCTCTCGTTTTTTTTCTCTTTCTGTATATCTTTCTCTCTATTCTCTGTCTGACTATCCGTCCGCCCGCCCGCCCAACTGACTATCTATCTATCTATCTATCTATCTATCTATCTATCTATCTATCTATCTATCTATCTATCTATCTATCTAATCTATCTATCTATCTATCTATCTATCTATCTATCTATCTATCTGTCTGTCTGTCTGTCTGTCTATCTTTCTATCTATCTATCCATCCATCCATCCATCTATCTATCTATCTGTCTGTCTGTCTGTCAGCCTATCTATCTATCTATCTATCTATCTATCTATCTATCTATCTATCTATCTGTATGTCTGCCTGTCTGTCTGTCAGTCTGTCTATCTATCTGTCAGCCTATCTATCTATCTATCTATCTATCTATCTATCTATCTATCTATCTATCTATCTATCTATCTATCTATCTATCTGTCTGTCTGTCTGTCTATCTATCTATCTATCTATCTATCTATCTATCTATCTATCTATCTATCTATCTATCTATCTGTCTATCTATCTATCTATCTATCTATCTATCTATCTATCTATCTATCTATCTATCTATCTATCTATTTATCTATCTATCTATCTATCTGTATGTCTGCCTGTCTGTCAGTCTGTCTATCTATCTGTATGTCTGTATGTCTGTCTGTTTGTCTATCTATCTATCTATCTATCTATCTATCTATCTATCTATCTATCTATCTATCTATCTATCTATCTATCTATCTATCTATCTATCTGTCTGTCTGTCTGTCTATCTATCTATCTATCTATCTATCTATCTATCTATCTATCTATCTATCTATCTATCTATCTGTCTATCTATCTATCTATCTGTCTTATCTATCTATCTATCTATCTATCTATCTATCTATCTATCTATCTATCTATCTATCTATCTATCTATCTATCTATTTATCTATCTATCTATCTGTATGTCTGCCTGTCTGTCAGTCTGTCTATCTATCTGTATGTCTGTATGTCTGTCTGTTTGTCTATCTATCTATCTATCTATCTATCTATCTATCTATCTATCTATCTATCTATCTATCTATCATATACTGGGAATTAAATGCTGATTCTCAGTAATATTAACGTTAAGATATATGCCTACAAAATCAGAAATTGATATTTAATCCGAAAGTTTCCAAAATATCTAATGATGGAACAGAAGAGACTATACAATAAAAGTATTTTTTTCAGTTGTACCAGACACAGCATTGCAAAGTGAACCAGCACCAGCAGCCATCTTGTGTGCATCCTTCCCGTCATGATGATGTCTAGAAAAGGAATCAGTTTCTGAGACATGTCATCTACTAAACTTTATATACGTACACCAGTTTTCTGGTGGCTCTGACGTCTGTCACGTAGACATGTCACATTTCTGCGCCTCTTGCACACGTCATGTAGTCTACAACTACGCCTAGACATTGTCAACAAGTTCAGCGACCGTAACTCTATTGTAAACGATATCGTACGATTTAAAAAAAAATGTATTGATAATTGATATTTAAAAAAAAAAAGACTATTCTGCGTGATATGTCGTCTGGGTTCTAGAAAACACGAAGGCTCATTTTTAAATAGTATTCAAACCTAAAGTACATAAGACAACAAATAACAAATTCCACAGGACAAGGAGAAAAAAACACATTAAAAGACCACAACTTAAAGCATCTAGATTTCTATGGACTGCTCTTTTTCTTGCATGTTCCGTGATCTATAAAGGTGTCATCTTATCTCTTTCTGAACTAGATTAGAACAATTGGCAGCTATTGGGTTTCGAAAGAGAAAACTTGAGAACCCTAGCTATACAACAAACCTTTATGGCTATTTCTTTCACTACTATTTACTTTTATTAATATACGTAAGGATGCACGTCTTTCATATTTTTATGATTATAAATAACACTTAACTCTTTGTGTATTTTGTGTATGTGAAGACTTAGATTGTTCTGACTCAATTTATCTATGTCCTGGGAAGTCATTTGTTTTGTATTGTAAAAAGTAAAGTTCCTTTTCAGACTTTGTGATGTATAGGGCAGATGATGTTAAGGTCATCTGTTTCTTTGGCAAACTGTTAACGAGCAGGGTGTCATGTAGCCAGCACAACGACCAACCGCCTTTACTTTTCCCTACTAAAGTCAGGTACCCATTAGAGTTGGGTGGACTCAGGGGCGCCCTAAAAATCCCGAATTTCAAAATCCCAAGTCTCTAGTGCCCAAGTTTGGAAGCCAAGTGCTTAACAACTCAGCCACCGCGCCCCTGTATTGTAAGTACCAAAATTCAATGCTGTGTCATAGAGCCTTCAGGATCTAGGTTAACTACAGTAGCTAGTTATTGATATTATCAAAGCCTACGACAATCTAGCCGAATATAAAATCTAGGGAGGGGAAGGCGCGTTTAATCAATTATCTGTATATGAAAAAAAGATAAAACTTGACATTTTGTACAAGTTCCGGTTTACAAAAAAAAAACAGCTAACGTCTGTAATGTTTCATAGTAGTTTCTTCTGACCTGGTTCAAGATTCTAAATGGTTGTAGAGAAATCCGTGAAACGAATCTCTTAACAAGAAAAAAAATATTATTTCCTGTTAGTTACCTGTTGGTATTAAACGATCCTGAGTATCACATTTAGAGACCGCGTCACGAAGAGATTAGAGACAAGGTTACTACATTGATGGGACCCCACAATGACCTGCTAACTATTGTAAAAAAAAAAAACAACAACATCGTAAACTATAACTTGACAAGACCTTCCTTCTGGGAACTGTACCTAGAACAAAAAGAAGATGCAGACTAAGAAAGCGATGGGAAGACAGCATAAAAGAATGGAAGAACCTGTCATTCAAAGAGGTTCTATCCTAGGCGAAAGACAGAGGAATGGAGAAAGACGGTTGACAAATCTTGTGTGGTGCACCAACGATCGAACATATTGGGGGATAGATGAAGGTGATTAAACGAACGCGTATAATTGACTGTCCTCCGTGAAAAGCATATGTATGATCGAAAGGTGGCTAAATGTGGCTCAGCAATGTAAGCAGCATTGTCTGAGACGGACATTAGGAGTCAGATCTTAAGTCCTGGTCACAAATAACGAAGTCCGAGTCAAAAATAACGAAGCTGTGACCTAAGGTTGTGGGAGGTTTGTAGGACATGTGCTTAGACAAAATAAACAATTTCCACAAAGACAGCTATAACATCGAGGCTAAATGAGGACAAACGCCAACAGAGCCGTTCTTGTCTAACATGTCGTCAGGACTTCAGAAATAAGACCTAAAAGCAGTGGTCACCTTGTTGGTAAGAGGCTTGGATCTTGACGTTCTGTTTGTAAAATGCTTTTCATGTTCCGAATGTTCCTACGGAGTTGATAAAATTGACATCCTAGTCCAAACATCCCTCAGGACAACGGGAGATGACAGCGAGCAGGTTCTGAACCCCGGACCATCGAGGTGAATGACCGACAGTCTAACACAAATACCAAACTACCAGGCCGCCATCCATTGTGCTATGTGCTTAGGCTGGATAAAAATGTTTACTATTTATACTTTTACTTTTATACTCTGTCTGTCTGGTAAAATTTTTGTACACATTATTTCTCCCACACCCAATCTCAGATCACGCTGAAACTTTGCACAGTTATTTCTTTTATCTGACAATACAAGAATCAATTTTTAAAAATAGCCAATTAATTAATTAACTATTAGTAAATAAGTATTTGTTTTCTATCTCGAACATGGGAAAGAAGTTGTATTTGACTGAAGCGATGGTATAAGCTGAAATAGTTTCTTTATAAATCGTCGTCTGAGGCTTAGTGAACTCAAACATGAAATAGGAACAATAGATAACTATACACTCTTCCATGTTCAAACTAGACTATTCGCTAGCAGAGTGGTTAGTATTTACCACGTTGGCTTCAGAAGCCTAAGAAGGCTTTAGCCCACATGTTCGAATTCAGATCGTTCCCACTTTAGAAAAAATAAATGTAAAAAGCGATCACCCAGATACCCCTTTCTTTCTCCTCCTGCCCCTTTCCAACTGGTCCAGACAAGTGATAGGAACATAGCGTAGTGAGAGAGCTAAAAGCATGTAATCACGCTAAACTAAAACAATTGGTAAAAAAATATTTCTAATCATACACATTTATTATTGTGAGTCTAGATCTATAACAAATTTAGTTAGATGACTGATCCAAACTAATTGATACACTTATTAAAAGCTTTGTTTTTGTTTCTTAAGTTTTTGTTTTGCTTGTTTTTTAAAATTATATTTCAAATGTTATTGAGGACGAAGTAATCGATCTTACAAAAAAAAAGTTATCATTACTTATTTCTTTAAGTTAATGAAAATTTATCATGTTTTCTTTCTCAATCTTAGTTAAAGCGACCTACTGATTTTAGACGGCCGTAGTAACAATTTTTACTTTAATATGCTCTAGTGTTATTAAGGATATATTAGATATATTAAGTCAACTATGCTGTCCACAGTGCTTAAACAGACGTTTTTTATTGACACTATGCTACATTGAAAATCTACCATAACATTTATGTAAATCTACACTTTAAACTTTAATTTTAAAAAAGAGACGTAAACGTGACCAGAAAGGTTTTTTTTTTAATATAACTTTTTAACTCTTTCTCTCCGATATTATTTTTTATTTTTTATTATTATAAGTTCTTCTTTTAGCTCATTACTATTTCACTTACCCTGTTATGATTAAGCTTAAATAACTTTGTTGTTTGTTATCAGAAAATGTTGTATTTGGTATAGAATTAAAGGGGAATGCATGCTCTTTTTATATAACACAAAGTCAAGTGCACAAAATAATAATAATTACAATATAAATATTAATTTAATTTAATGAGGTCAAATCAACGATGGGATCGTCGATTAGGAGAGAAAGAGTTAATATGCTTATATTACTATAAGGGGGTGTGGTGGCTGATTGGTAAAGAGCCGGATTTTGAACTGAGGGGGCTTGGGTTCGAATCTCAGTAAAGAATTAGATTTTTAATTTCGGGACTTTAAGGGAAACCTCTGAGAGTACAGAACTCCAGTGGGTACTTAACATTAATTGAGAAAAAGTAAAGGGCGGTAGGTCTGTGTACTGGCCACATGAAACCCTCGTTAACCAAGGCCACAGAAACATGACGTTTATATCACCTGCCCCCATGGATCGCAATCAGAAAGGTCCTACATTTATTATTATTATGTTTGTATCCGATATTCATTCACCGCATACATTTGTTCAGATAAATTGAATGTTGGCGAGCAGTGAATTCTATTGAAATCTCTTCTTTAAGGATCAAGATGTCAAGATCTTTTGTTTAAAACTAGTTTATCTGATTTTTTTTTTAAATGGCTAAACTGTTTTCTTTTATGTGTACAATACGGATGTACCCATTCGTTCTCAAAGGAATTAGATAAAAGAATAAAACCTAGGCTAGACTTCATGGTCTATAGAAAATGTCTTTAGATTTTGATCAATGAATCATCACACGAGGGATTCCAGTCGATACTGTTTGGAGAGCTTCACATTTTCTTTCTGCAGGTTATTCATTACCATAACTTTTGACTAGCGAAGTAGCTTTTGTCTTTTGTTCTATCCAATGATTCGACCCACTTATTCTAATGTAATGTAGGACTGCAGACAGAAGTAGCTTCGAGAGAACAAATAAAAAACTTATGACAAAAGTCAACCGAGAAACCATGCACGGGAGAATGCACTTTTAGCTGACTTGGTTACACGTGGAGAACGAAAAAAATATAAAATAAACATAGAAAAAAAAACATTACATATATTTAGATATAAAACAAGAGAAACATAAAAAAAATACTTTAAAAAAAAAATAAAGCTTGTATTAAAAGTAATTGTATCAATTAGTTTGGATCAATCATGTGATTTGCAGGATGAACATAGACATAATGCATCTGTGCTATTAAAAATAGTTTGACCAATTGTCTTTGTTTAGCTTTTAGCTTTCTCGGTGCGCTATTATCCTATCACTTGTCTGGACCAGTTGTGAAAGGGTTATGTGAATGTTTATGTGATCGATTTTTAAATGTTTTAAAAAAATGTTCACGCAGGGTCGTCAAGGGGACTAATTCAACTTATACCACCACTTCAGTCATGTACGATTTCTTTCTTTTGTTCGAGATACTAAACAAAATAATTAATTACCAATAGTTTATTAATGAATTAGTTTGTGCGACTGTTTTATTCTTAACACAGGTAAAAGAAATAAATGTGCAAAATTTTAGCTTTATCCGAGATTGGGTGTGAGAGAAATAACGTGTACAAACTTTTTACCAGACAGACAGACAAACAGAATGTGTTGATATGCATGAAACAATAAAAACGTTAACCAATTAGTCAATTAATTACTGGTAACCAACTATTTTGTTAAATATGAACGCGGAAAATTAATCCTCTAGTATTCACAGATGTGACTAAATAAGAGTGGGTTTGCCCCCTTAGATAACTACGCTCGTTATTTCTTAGATCTTGAAACTTGAAAGATTTTTTTTTTGACCGAACAAAGCATGCGTCAATGAAACATTTAACCAATTAGTTAATTTATTGTTGAAAATGAATTAAATTGACATCGAACAAGGCAAATAACTTCTTTAGTATTGAGAGGTATAGTAGTAAGTCGGGAGTTCTTCCCCTAAGAAAAAATTTTTTTTTGCTTGTTTCTTAATCATGTTACTATAATATTTATCAAGAAGTATCTGATCTAACGATTTCACCCATTTCTTCTAATTCTTACTTGTAGACATAAAACAATGTGTCCGCCAGCAAAGATTAAAGTAAACTGAGAAAGCAGAAATGAGAGAACGCACCATTAGATAAATAGGTCACTGTATAAGAGGGCGAAGTTAGTGAAACCAAAACCAAAGAAGCAAATCTTGCCCCTTTTTTTAGCGGCCCCCGAAAGGGGAAAAGACGCTATTAGTTTTGTGCGAAATGTCTGTCCGTGTGTCCGTCCGTCCCGTTTAGATCTCTTAAACTAGAAAAGATATTGAAAATCCGACATCACAATATTTTAGACCATTCAAATTTCTGATGCAACGGCTACTTTTTTTTTTCTGAAAGCGAAAAATCTAGTTTTTAAAATCAGTTATGCAAGCAGTTTTTTAAAGAGAAAAAGCTAACTAGTATGCATTATAAGGTAGACCTAATTTAAAATGAATAGTAATCTTATAAACATCATTTTTCTGAACTTTTTTTTTTATTGCAGAATTATTATTTAATTTTTTTTGAGGATTCGAATAAGAGATTGAGCCTTTTCAAAACAATTAGATCAATTATAAGACATCAATTAGGCCAGGGGAGGCGCGGTGGCTGAGCGGTAAAGTGCTTGCCTTTCGAACCGGAGGGCCCTGGTTCGAATCCTGGTGAAGACTGGGATTTTCAACTTTGGAAGCTTTGGGCGCCTCTGAGTCCCTCAGCTCTAATGGGTACCTGACATTAGTTGGGGAAAAGTAAAGGCGGTTGGTCGTTGTGCTGGCTACATGACACCCTCGCTAACCGTAGGCCACAAAAACAGATGAACTTTACATCATCTGCCCTATAGACCACAAGGTCTAAAAGGGTAACTAGTTAGGCCAGGTTCACACTTACACCTATCCTTTGATCTGTGGGACCGTTGGGGCACTACACAAGATCTGTTAACCTTCTTTCTCCATTCTTATCTCTCATCTGTCTTTGATATAATTTCATTTGGATGTTCTTTCTGAAAATATTGAAGCCTGCCTGGGTGGACCTCTTCGGGGGCCGATTTTGAGTTTTGTGTTTCCACACAAACTGTCTTTGTAACCTTGTTTGTTTTTTTGCAATGCATCACACTAATGGATCTATCTTCTGTAATATCATCCCTTTACCATGGTAGAAGCAAACGAATGCATCTTATTAAATGATACAACGTTTATATTGACTCGATTTGTATCGTTCTTGTGGGTTTAGATTTTTACAATCGATTGTTCTGCATCTTCTTTCCACTGACCCAATCGTCTTCAAAGTTTTGATTACAAGCGCATAGTCGATGACAACACATGTCAACTGGATTTGCATAGTCATGTGAAATACTGTATTTGTACAATGCGCATGTTATCGAAGAGATTGCCATTACTATTATTATTATTATTAGATTCCAAAGATAGGTGTAGTTGTCTTCGACTAAAACGTGGTTACTATAAAGAAAGCATCTAAAACTTCTTATCTTATCTTAGCCTATATAATACAGACATTACTTGAACATTTTCACCAAAGATCTCTGCACTCCATCATGGACATCAATTTTTTGCATACAAGGTCAAGGTCGATGACAACACATGACAACTGGGTTTGCATAGTCATCAGAGGCACCGTGCTTATATGTCTGCTGCGGAATCGAAGAGATTGCCATTATTATTATTATTATTTCATTCCAAAGATAGGTGTAGTGGTCTACTACTAAAACATGTTTACTATAAAGAAAGCAGCTAAAACTTCTTATCTTATCTTATCTTATATAATACAGACGTTACTTGAACGCTTTCACCTAAGATCTCTGCACTCCATCATGGAAGTATACAGCAAGACCGCACAACACAATGAGCGAAGTTCTCACGACTGCCAGACAGTTGAGACACTTAGAGAGACTTCTTACAGTCTTCTTAGCCTATAGGAATGATTTATTTGTCTAATTTAACGAAACGTATTTGAAACTAAAAGGGGCGCGGTGGCTGAGTGGTTAAGCGCTTCGCTTCCGAACCTGGGGTCCTGGGATAGAATCTCAGTGACGACTAGGATTTTGAATTTTTGGATTTTCAGGGCGTTCGTGAGTCCACCCAACTCTTATGGACACCTGACTTTAGTTAGGGAAAGTAAAGGCGGTTGGTCATTATACTGGCCATATGACACCCTGCTCGTTAACCGTTGGCCAAAGAAACAGATGACTTTAACTTCATCTACCTTAAGCAGCCCTATAGACCGCATGGTCTGAAAGGAAAACTTTACTTTTTCCTTGACTATTTGAAATTAAACACAACCAATTAAATTTAATCGCAAAAGCGTAACATCTGCGTTTGTAGGAAAACTTTTTCTGTGCATACAAAACTTGCGAAGAGGAGAATGTTCTGTCCATGGGTAACAGAAGTTTGGGAACCACTGGTATAAAGATTATAGTGTACTAGTCGACCGGCGGCGTAGCATACGCCGCTATTTTGCAGGGCCGGCCTTATTATCCGTATTCCTACCCAAACGTGGCCCCGCGAAATCCATTTCTCATAGGACCCCACAACGGTTAAGTCGGGACAAGCTATTTTGTGACGGGTGAATACTACTTGTTCTCCCCTCCCCCTTCTTTTTTTTTTCGTAGGGTAACTCTTGTCCGTCCGACTTGCAAAAATAAAAGAATGATCTTTCCATTACGTGGCGTCCAAACTCTTGAGCCATGAAGAGAATTATATATATATATATCACTTAGAAAGAAACAAAAATATCAAAGTTCTACAACTAAATATAATTCAATAACAAGGTCGAGCATAACACAAACAAAGGGAGATAATTCGAAACCCAGTTTTAAATGAAATGCAGAATTATCGACAAGAAACATCTTTATACTATCTATATCCTACTGCTTATAATTTTAAACAAAATATTCTCATACTGCATTTATAATAATATTGTCATCGTGCAAACAAATGTAAATTGTAGAAACAAAGTGTATTTAGAAAATTAAAAGTTAAATATTTACTTTCTTTTTAAACATAAATAATGTTAATATTCAATTCTTTCATTTTAGTATCTTCACATGTGCACTTGTATATCTACATTACATATTTATCAATCATTAAGTGATACGATTAGTAATCAACATGTTTAGCCTGTAACGCCCCTTTAATATTTGCAAATGTTAAGAGCTTTGCGCTGGAGCAGTACATGTATGACTAATGTCTATGTCAGTGATTATGCCAATGTGGAAGCAAAAAAACACTTATTACTTAAATTTTATTATCATTTTTAGTAGATCAGTGGCGTAGCTAGAGTGGCGGAAGGGAGGTCCAAATTAGAAAATCCCCCAGTCCCCCCCTAAACTTAGTGTCCACATCCTTGGTATTCATTTTGTTATGTCAATAAGTGACCATGTTGCATTTATTCCGCACATTAGATGTATATATTTATTAAGTGCATTATCTCATGTCATGATGTCGAATGTCATAATGAAGGGGTCCGTCAAAAGAGCCAAGCCCCCAAGACTCCCAAATGCCCCGCTACGCCACTGTAGTACACGGAGAAAACTTCTAAACATCTATCGTGACGTTGGACCTGTGACGTGGAAACAAGCTATTGGTCTAAACTGCCTACAGGTGTCTACGTCGCAGGTCAGTGTTCCAGGCTTCTTTAACGGTTGGCCTCGACTGAACTCCACAGTCCAATCATGAAGAGTTACCTCATGGGACTAAATGCTTGCTTGTTTTCAGTGACACTGGATAGATCCACTTTGAGAGTCAGCATAAAGGAAGCGTCCCGGATTGCAGATGCCATACACAACAGTAGTAGAAAGATGTGTGAAAATGCAACGGCGCCTGCTGATTACATATGCCCAACCCGTGACCGCAGCTGTGTATCAAGGATTGGCCTCTTTAGTCACACAAATTGTTGCAAAGGGAAAAGATCGTCTCCCTAGACTTAAAATACCACAAGAACAAGTTTTCAGTCCATAATACACTGTTACAAAAGCGTTGTGTTTGGAGGTTGTTGTTTTTTTTACATAGCTGTAAACATTCTGCTTTTTATTTTATCTTAAAAACTACTTAATAACACAGAGGCGTATCTAGGGTGGGAGAGGGAGGAGGTGAATTTGAAAATCCCACCGGGCCACCACTTCAGGGGCACCCCCAAAAAACTGTTTTTATTTTACATTAAATATTATATATTACGCAAAATGCTGGGACCCCAAATAGGTCAAACCCCCGTGTTCCAAATGATGGCGAATTCTTAGCTGCTTAATACGTTGATTGAAGCCAAACTTGTTTAATCCCAGTGCTATTGGACAAACTTTTAGAACTGTACAAAGATTGCTATTATGCATAAAAAAATGATTGACTAGAAATTTGCTTGGCACTGAGGAAGATTTTGATACGATTTTGATCATTTGGAAGATGGGGATTAAAAATGACCTTTTCATTCATCCTGGTCATCGTGAGGTCCAATAGCTGTATTAATCCTGTTTCTTATCACTTCATTTGTGATGCGGTCTTAAGTGACACCTAAGATCTTTTTGTAGAATTTAAGTTCCATTGCTATGATCCTTTTCTCGAGATCTGCAGTCAGCGACCAAGATTCGCATGATTATATATATATATATTACGATATGACATTTGCAATAATAATCAATTATATGATCCCAGATAGATATTACAAGAACTCGTGGATTTCCATCCTGTGATGATTTCAAAATTTAGATTTTCAACCTGAGAGAAGGCCAATTTTGTTCATATTTAGTGGTTTAAAACAACAAAAGTTCACATTATCGGTAAATCAGAAGTATCTCGTGTAACTAGATACACATGAACATTTCACAATACATAGTTACATTATTACTTCCATCTTTCTAAACATTATGCACTATGTCGTGGACTGATGATGGCCTGTCTCTGGGTTGATGGCCAGTAAAGACTGTTGGTTGATAGTCAATAAAGACTGTATGTTGATGGCCAATAAGGACTGTGGTTTGATGGCCAATAAGGAGTGTGGTTGATGGCCAATAAGTACTGTTGTTGATGGCCAATAAGGACTGTGGTTTTATGGCCAATAAGGACTGTATTTTGATGACCACTAAGGACTGTGGTTTATGGTCAATAAAGACTGCTTTGATGGCCAATAAGGAGTGTGGTTTGATGGCCAATAAGGACTTATTTTGATGACCACTAAGGTATCGTCGATCGGGAGAGAAAGAGTTAATATCAGTTTCTTTTATTACTATTAGATCTATATTTCATCTTTTTTTCACAATAACAACGTGATACAGAATCTTTGATAAGCAGCCATTCATATTGGTCAAAGGATAAAAAATAGGCACAAGCTCATTCGGGGTGCGAAACCTTTGTTACCTGCCCACTTTTCAGCTCCTATCTTAGTGTACAAATTAGAACAACTCCATCTACACACCATTTTTGTGTACACATACAAACCAATTCTTTACCAGCGTTGCAGGAGCATTGAAAGACGTCTTCAGAGTACTGTCCACCCCGCACTTCATCCACAATCATACTTTCATGTACATTGAAATCACTCTTGACTTTATATATAAGGCTTATCTTCGAGTCCGAAAATTAACTCTTTCTCTCTGTAATTATTTACCACATTCTGGGGGAATCAACGTTGGTATCGTTAGTTAGGAGAGAAAGAGTTAATAAGAAGTGCAGTATTTCACGTGGCTACGCAGCCCCAGCTGGAACCTACATAATTTGCCACGTCGAGAGCAGACAAGACCAGTACCTTTGACCTAACAAATACAAGAAATGACAAAACAAAACAACACAAACTGGTTTTATATAAATTCTTTAATTAGCGCAGAAGCAAAATTCACAGTTTAACAAAATCACATTCCGAAATGAATTTTTTTTAGCTTTTAAGTTTGCATTGGCTTTAGATTTCATTAATATTTTTCTATTTAACTAACCAATTAAAATTCGGTAATGTATTTTATCCCAACTGCGCAGACCCCTGATCCCAAAATTTTGGGGGTCCCAATGTTTTGGTTGATTGCGAGGTAAAGGTCATAGTTGACAGGCCCCGTCATGTCATCTTGACCATTCAGCTGGAACAGGTCGTCGCCACTGAAGTAGTTCAAGGCCGTGGCGTTGCAGTCTGGGATCATAGTCACGTGGCCGTCAGCTACCAGCATCGTCAATCTATACCTGGAGTCATGAGCAGAAATGTTTATTGTTTACATTCTAGAAAATATATTGCCATAAAGTTATCGAGTTTATGTGGGGAACTGTGAGCACTAACAGAAGAAAGGGAAAAAAAGCAAGTAACTGGCGCCTAAACTAGAACGTTTCGGGGAGGGGGGGTCGTTACAGTTGACTGGTGTTAACAAGACTAGGTTTAAGGCAGAGCGAAATATCAGCCGATGTAAACAAACTACCTTAGGACGCCTTAGAGATAGGAAGCTTGTTATGAAAGTAGATATTTAGCTGACATTCGACGGTTACCTTCATTGCTATTAAACGTATTGTTCAGTATCAGCGTCGACTAATAAATATTGATTGTTCGGCCTTTCGCCGGTGTTATTGGAGTTCGTTGAGTGTAACCCCCGAAACAGAAAGAGATGACCTTTACATCATCTGCCCTATAAACTACAAGGCCTGAAAGGGGAACTTTACTTTTTTTTATACTATCCCCGTTTTGTTTATCTGCATTAGACACCGCGGAAGCGCCTAACAGTGGTAACACATATAGGAAAAGGAAAACTCTGAATTCAAACCTCCGCTGCCTTCTATAGTTTGTGAAGACTTCATGAGTCAGCCCTGAGGAAACATCAGGTGTCTACACATTGCTACACATTGGTAGTGCCTGCTATCCTGCTGACCCCAAAGTTTTCTCAAACTGTATCACCCTTGTATTGGATGCATCAGCTTCATGGGGAACTGCTGTGCGTGCTGAAATCATTCCAACAGTAGCGAATGCTCAGGCATTCATCTCATATCTAGGAGAGGATCCGTAGCAGTTTAGCAACAGAGGGAGGAGGATATATCTAGATTAAGCAGTGCTTGTTTTCTGGTTATTGACTTATGACACACAAGCCCAGCCAAGAGTATGTAGTTGTATTGTTTTCAAAAAGTTATATAATAATTAGTTCAAGTTGTATTGTTGTTTAAATCAATTCCACACTATCGGCATTTGTCAGTAACAAGTAATATTATTATTATTATTATGTTAGAAAAGAACGAGCATTCATTCTCTGGCGCAGCCAGGGTCGAGTTTCGTTAAAGGGAAACCTTTATCAGTTTTCACCGAGGAATTTTCTGGTGATGTGGCAGGTCTGCAGCAGTACCGCCTTATGACAGGCAACATTCCTTAGGAATGCCAAGACCTTGAAGGTATCTGTGAGGTCAGTTGTAATTATCCCCTCGGTTGATATAACAATGGGGTATATTGTTATTTTAGATAATTTCCATTATCGCTTAATCTCTAAGCCTAGGTTCCCATATTTTCGTTGCTTTTTAAGCTCAGTTTTTTTTTTATTTTGAGGTAATGGTACGGCGATGTCAATAATGGTACCGGCTTTTCTTTTTTATCGATGAGCAGCAGGGCGTTATTATTATTATTATTATTATTATGGAGATATTTTCTTATTTTATATTGATTATACAAAACAATAATACATCGCCATTCACTTAATCCACATAATGCCAGTATAAAATTGTTTATACATTTTTAAATGTTGCGCATTATCAGGAGAAACATTTTTTTTTAAAATAGTAACAACAATGTCTTCTTATTAATCATCTTTTAAAACTAAGATGCGTCGAACTAAAAAAAAACACAAACGTATCTAATGGGAAGAACTCCATATCTATAACTATATATCTCAATAAAGTAGAATTAATTTTCCTTTTTCAATATCAAAATAATTAATGACCGATATTAATTGGCTAATTAGTTAATTGTTTTAACTGATTCATATTTTGTTAGGTACAATAAATAATTGTTTAAAGTCTCGACTAGATCCGAGAATGGGCGTGGGAGAAATAACGTGTTCGATTTTTTTTACCAGACAGACAGACAGACAGGCTGAATTGATATAAGCTTTGTAAAAGTAATACACTATAAAAGTTTATTTCTTACGTTGGCGCATCAGGCATGGTGAAAGCCAAGATATTGCCGTACTTTTCATTGGCATAGCCCTCTATCTGGTTTTCATAGAATTGTATCTCAGCATCATTGCTCTGAGTACCATCGTCGCCACCTGAGAAAAAAAACAAGCATGACTTCACTGTAAATGAGTTTTAATAGTAAGTTGTGAAGTACTGTAGAAAATCAGTTGAGGAATGGGTTTACAGTAAAACTGACTATGTTATGGATTTCAACTTGACATATTCCTTAGTCTGTTGAAAGTTTGGAACACCACAAGAGGCCATGGGGACTCACAGAGATCTTCATTCAGGCAATACTATCAGGAATAAAAAGACAAGAGAAGCCATGGGAAGACAACATCAAAGAATGGACTGACCCATCATTGCAAGAGTTTCTAACTAAGGCGAAAGTCAGAGAGAAATGGAGAAAGATGACCGACTGATCATGTACGGTGCCCCATCGGTCAAACAGACTAAAGTATAGGTGGAGGTAAAGAAGGTGAATCAAAGAATATTGCGTAATTCACGTTGCTACGAATACTTTGATTTGACTTAAGGGGTGGGCGCAGTGTCTGCAAAAGGGGGAGTTGTGTGGAGTTTATTTTGTTCAGGTCCAACTCCTGGCCTTCAAGAGTCATTCAGATATGTTTTCACCCTTAGCAGTTTGCAGCACTTGCAGATTCTGCGATGCGGTTGACCCCAAACTGTAACGGCACTTGCTGTTCATTTGGATAAATTAGCTGTGTGGAAATGGGGGAATGGCTGCGTGAGCGACGTCGTTCTGACCATAAATAATGCCCAGGCATTCATCTCATTTCCACGAAAATATCTATAGTCGCTTCACGACTGAAAGAGGACATATGCAGACAATGCAGGCAATGACATTGTCTGAAGGGGGCAGATTTGAATCCTCGTTTTGCTGTCTTCGGCTGTATTTAGTCATATCATATTCCTCTTGGTACCAGACATATGCCCCGCGCCATTTTACAAGAGTTATGTCAAAGTTTAGCTGACGAAATATCTTACCGAAGCCATTGTTACTGCTTGAGTCTCCCAGATTGAGGACCATTCCTTCCGGCTTGCTGAAGAGTATATCAATAAGAAACCTTCTCTGTGTAGCTACATAATGCTGTATTGTCAGTTTGAGAGTACCTAATATATAAACATTGTATATATATATATATATATATATATATATATATATACACGTACGCTGGTTTATTATTATTCATCATCTAAGTAATGAATACAAGAATAAAATATTAGATTTCTATTTTAGGTTGAAGAACTTTGCCTAAATGGAACAGTCACATTATACTAAGAGTCACATTTGAGATGATAATATACTTTTGACTGTTAACACAAGACTTCACATTTACTAAACCTGTTGATTTTGATTGAAAATGATACCAATAAATATCTTACACAAACAGTGGAGGTGGATTCCTTGTTTCTAGAAGTAAACTAACCATAAATATATAGATGCATCTTATGGGATGGGGTGTGGTGGCTGAGTGCTACAGCACGTGGCTTCCGAACCTGGTGGTCCCGAGTTTGAATCGCGGTGAAGACTGGTGTTTTAAACATCGGGGTTTTCAGGAACTGATATACGATGAGGAAGTAAAGGCGGTTGGTCTCTGTTATGGCCACATGACACACTTGTTAATAGGGTTCGGAAATCAACTTCGTCCAACCAGGGGCGTAGATAGGAATTTGCCATAATTTGGGTGGGTGGGGGGCTTAACCTCTTTTGGGGCCCTTGCATTTACGTAATGTTTAATATTTAATGTAAAAAAACACTCATTTGGGGCACCTAAAATGAAATTTTGTAAACTTGTAGTTGGAAATTAGAATGTTATACTTCAATCAAGGCATAGTCAGGGGCGTAGCTAGGAATTTCCATCGTTTGGGGGTGTAATATCTAATTTATTTTTAATGTTAAAAAAACATTCACTTGGGGCCCCCCGTAAAGTGGGGGCCCAGAGGGTTTTCAAATTCTTCCCCCTCCTCCCCCATTCTAGCTACACTACTGGGTACAGTGCTACAGTAACTGCTACAAGTCGAAACGTAACCTCTAAATAGGTGATTCCCAAACTGTGTCCCGCAGAACCCTATTGTTCCGCAATGCCTGAATAGGTGTTCCAATAACTACTGGAATAATCAACTATTAGGCCATCACGTGAATTAACATGTCTAAAAAAATAAGCAAAGTGTTCCGCTAAATACTCAGAATGTGCGAAGTGTTCCGTTAAAGAAAAAGTTTGGGAAACATTGCTCTAGATCCATGAACTATTTTATTGCATTTTTACCTTTGGCGTTGCAGCCTTGTCCAACAAAAGGTTGATCTACTGATATACCATGATAGTTCCTGATAATCTTCTTGGGAAAGTTGTAATAGGCGTCATAATAACCTAACGATCGATAATAAATAAGATAACATATAAGATGATATATAAGATAATATATAAGACAAAATAGTATAAATTACTCTGTACAGCATGCAGGTATAGATCAGCTTTCTGAAGCCCCCTTTCAGTTTAAAATCACATGTTTACTCATGCGAAGTAGATTTATATTTCATTAGACTCTGCTAACCAATTCTTTTCTACAGACAATTTTAATGAAAACACTTCTACAAAACACTGCAACTGTACTGAAAGATAGCAAATATATATTTTTTTGTTAAACTGAGTAGATACATGTATAGATATATATAAATACGTGTCACAACAACATTCGGATGGTATGACGTCACGATGTGTTGTGATGCCGGGGATTTTATTTGAATTCAATAGTTAACAAAAAATGAAGATCTAGAATCACAATTGACAATTCTTTGATAAAACAAAACTCTGGAACTTTATTAAATACAACGTAAGTACAGTTTATGTACAAATTACAAATCAATGAGCATGGAACATATTACAAAGGCTTTTCAAACAGAGCTCTTAGAAACGTGACTAGCTACAAGGACTTAATATTCTCGACTCACTTTACTTTCTTACTACCGCCAATTCTCTGGCGCTAACTCTTTTCAAAAATGTCTTTGTTTAAATTCAAATCAACCAATAGATTTCAAACATACTAATTAAGTCCCTTGGGTAAATCCTGACTTGAATGACAAGTGTCTAAATTTGAGGATTAAATCCCGAGACTCATGTCGAGGGCTTATATTACTTTCAAAAGTGAAATGTACAAACAATTCTATAATGTAATCTGTGACATATTACCCCCCCTCCATTTAGCATTTGTATGGTAATAGAAATGCTCATATGTATTAAAAATATTTAAATATACACAAAATACCATACATGAAATTATAGAAAAATGGTTGAGGTAACATATGACAAAATAAAGTCAACTTGGAGATAAAAAATATGTAAATGCAGTGAATAAAATTATTGATGACTTTGAACACCTGTTTCACTATACAAGTGGTTATGAAAATGAGACAATGCTTGTCATGAACAATATCAAAAGTTGTACAAAGCATAAATCTTGAATTGAATAAGTTATGAAGCTTCATGATGAAATTAAAATATGACATTATAACTCATTTGTGAAAATGCGTACATGGAAAAAAATATATTGCATATGAAAAATTGACATAGAAAAAATTGATGTATACATGACAATCTTCTGAGAAAATAATACTCAATGTGATATAAATCTCAACATGAAAAATTCCAATTGTCTGTCATGTATCTGTACTATCATAATAGGATATATGCAATAATAATATACCTGAAATAAAATGCTCATGATTTAAAAATTAAAATGTCTGATGCATGTCATATGCAAAGATGCTGAAACATAATTAAAAAGTATCTTGAATGAGTGACCTTCCTCAGTGGGTTGCTTGGTGCTAAAATAAATGTAACATCTGATATAGAATACCTGTTGAAAAAAATATGTGGAAGAAAAATATATATACAATTATGTTAAGAATTAAATACATCTGGAAAGTGTGTCAGCGAAGACATTCTCACGTCCAGGAATTGTCTTGACCTCAAATTGGTAGTCTGTAAGTTGTAGACTCCAACGAGTTCAACGACTGTTCGCTAACTTCTTTGAGTTTAGAAATGCTAGTGGTGCATGATCAGTTAGGAGTGTGAAATGGGCACCTAGTAGATATCTGGAGAACTTGGCAATGGCCCATACAATGGCTAGACATTCCCGTTCGATGGTTGAGTATCTGGTTTCAGCTGGTGACAACCTCCTGCTGATGAAAAATACTGGGTGCAACGTCTCTTGGCATTTCTGTGAAGTGTCTTGGTAACTCTGCATTAGGCATGCTCCTATGGCTGAAGATGAAGCATCTGTGGCTAGGTAAAATTGCTTCTCTGGATTCGGGAGTTTGAGAATAGTGTCTCTTGAGAATTCAGCTTTAATGTTCTCGATAGTGGTATGTAGCTTTGTAGACCATGGAATCTTCGTTGGTTGTCCTTTTTTAGTGAGTTCAATCAATGGAGCTATGAGTGCTGTGTAACCTGGTATGAAATGTCTGTAGAAATTACACAGACCCAAAATACTTCTCACTTGCTTTTTACTGGTGGGGACTTTGATGTCTAGTATGCGTTGAATAATGTCCTCTTGAGGTCTCAGCGAATTGTAGCTGACTTTATAACCCAGGAAGGATATTTCTGACATGGCTAGTTCTACCTTACTAGGCTTTATGGTAAAACCATGTTGTTTCAGTATGCTGAAAACTTCTTGTAGTCCTTTGATATGTTCGTTCCATGTCTTATGGAATATGCAAATGTCATCTATATATGACACTGTGTCAGAGCGATTGCCTAGTATGCTGTTAATGGCTCTATTAAAGGTGCTGCTGGCGTTGACTAGACCAAATGGCATGAAGTTGAAATGGAATAGTCCATAAGCTGTGGTGAATGCCGTAAACTGTTTGCATTCTTGTCTGACTGGTATTTGGTAATAACCTCTGGATAGGTCTATTTTGGTGAAGAACTTAGCCTCTGAAAACTTGGTCATAAGATCTTCAGGATTTGGCATAGGATATGAGTCGAGTTGGGTTATTTTGTTCAACTGTCTGAAGTCGACACACATTCTTGGAGTTGTCGTTTGCTTTCGTTTGACAAGAACTATTGGAGCAGCATATGGAGAGTTGGAATGTTCAATGACTCCTTGCTCTAATAGTTGGTTAATTTCTTGTTTAAGAAAGTCTCTGTAGTGTACTGGTAATGGGTAAGGTCTTGCTTTTGTAGGCTTGGAATCAGTAAGTATTATATTGTGTTCCGCAATTGACGTTTTGCCTGGAACATCTGTAAATATGTCTGAATTTTCTTTGAGAATGGTAGTCAGTTCTTTCTGTTTTTGCGGTGTCATTGAATTGAGTTTGATGTCTTGCCAAAATTCAGTTTGTTTGGTAGTTGTTTGTGGCATATCGATGTCGTCAAATTCGGACGTGTCATTTTCATCTTCTTCTGGGCTTGTGGAACCTTCAGTTATTGTGTTATATTTTTGTAACATGTTGACGTGATAGATTTTCTTTTTGTTGTGTATGTCTATCTCATAATCAACATCTGTTATCTTTCTGAGTATGGGGAATGGACCTTGCCATTTGATGAATAGTCTGTTGCTTTTGTCTGGTAGTAACAGACATACTTGATCTCCTGGTTCAAATTGTTTCAGTGTTCTGTTTCCATTGACTCTCATTCTGGTATTGGAGTTTGCTATGGCTGTGGCTTCATTTGCTTTTTCACATGCAGATATGACTATGTTTCTGGTATCTTGCACATGTTGAAACGCTGTCTTGGTTTCTGGTGAGATTGAGTTTTGGCGAATAATAGCTTCTTTGAGGATTGCCAATGGTCCTCGTGGGTTGGCGCCATAAACCATCTCGAAAGGTGAGAATCCTGTGGTTTCTTGAGGACTTTCTCTGTATGCAAACAGAGCTGCTGGTAGCAATAAGTCCCAATTCTGTGGATTGTCGTGTGCTATTTTTGAAATGCACCTCTTCAAAGTACCGTTGAATCGTTCGCAAAGCCCGTTGCTTTGGGGATGATAGGGCGTTGTGAACTTCATCTTGATGTGGTACATGTTCATGAAGTCTTTGGTAATGTCAGCTGTGAACTGTGTGCCTCTGTCAGAGAGGATAACTTCTGGGAAACCAATTCTGGAAAATATCTCTGACAAAGCTCTGGTTATGTCAAGTGCTGTAATGTTGACTAGAGGTACTGCTTCTGTCCATCTTGTACATGTGTCAATCAATGTCAGGACATACCGATGGTTTCTTGCTGAAGCTACTGGCATAGGACCAATCAAATCAACTGAGACTTTTTGGAATGGCTTGTCTGTCAATTCCATATCTTGAATAGGTGCCTGTGATTTGTTGTTCTTAGGTCCTTTGACTTGGCAAATATGACATGACTTCACGTATTTCTTGACGTCTTTAATGATACTTGGCCAATAAAATTCTTTGAGGATTCTGGCTTTAGTTTTGACTACACCCATATGGCTGGCGTGTGGAATGTTATGTCCTGTTGCCAGTATTTCTTTCCTGTATTTCTGTGGCACTATTATTTGCTGAATGGTATTGTCTTTATGCATGGCATTCTTCACCAGGAGGCCATCTTGAAAATATGGTTTATTTGGTAGATTCAGCTGTTTGTTTGCTTGAGCCTTCTGATAAAGTATTCGCAATGTTGGATCTCGTTTCTGTTCTTCTTTGAAGTCATCATGTGTGAAATATGACTTGTCTTGATGGACTTCAGTTTGACTAGTTAGAGTTCTTGTATCATTGTTAGAGACTCTGGGCATATCGTCTTGTTCTTCAAAGTTCAACAATGGACATTCGGGAATTGGAGGTGGACTTATGACCGGTAGGGATGGGCTTGATGTAACTGGGGGTGTCCATGTTGAATGTTCTTGATTATTGCTGGCTACTGGACTAGTAATTGGTTCTGTTGCATTCTGCATAACTTGAGTAACTGAGGTAGCCATGTGATTATTTTGGCTAACTTGTTCAGGTGCCAAATGTTCTTGTTGTCTGGACATGGATCTTGTCATTACTGCCAAACATTTTTGACCTTGCTGTATGGCATTTGTCCATTCAGTAAGTTCTTGAGGAGTGCATTCTTTAACTCCTTCTATGTTTCCAATGATTAGGTCCACTGGTAGATTGGGTGTTACTAATGCTTTTGTTTGACCACTGAAGAATGGTGTGGTAACATAAATGATGGCTTCAGGCAACTTGCTGACAGTTCCGTTGAATGCAGTGGCTTGGACGTGGTTGCCTGTGAAACGGTTTGCGTGTACGAAGCGTTTATGTACTAATGTGGACGTGCTTCCGGTGTCACGAAGAACTTCCACCTTCTTGTCTCCTACAAAGCCTGGATAAAATTTGAGACCATTGGACTTTGCAATGACTGTCATAGTTGAGTGCTCATTGTAATAGCTTCTGTTATATGAGCTTCTGTTTGGCATATATTGTGGTCTGGAGTCCTGTGAATGACTTCTGTAGCGAGGTTTGTTGTTATCTGGTTTATTGTTTCCAGGTGCTTTGTTGAGATTGTATTGCTCTCTATTGTTGTATCTTTGAGTTGGTGATGTGGGTCTATCAAAATTTTGATTTTTGGAGACTGCCTGTTTTTTCCAACATTCATGATTTTGGTGACCCTTTTTATGGCAAAATGAACATTCTGTGGTTCTGCTGCGGCATTGAGACGTGAAATGCCCTAGTTTATGACATTTGTTGCATTTGACTTTGTCATCTGACTTATATCTTGCATTTTTGTCTTGAGCAAAGCAGACAAAATTTTCTTCAACAGATGGTTTGACTGACTTGTTTGGATAGGCTGCTCTATATTGTCTGATGATCTTGGTTAATGTCTGTATATCAGTAGGATTTCTCTCTATAATGTAGGATTGAATATCTTCTGAGTGAGCATGGGTGATGTTGTCGATAATAATATGTTGACGAAGAGCTTGGTAACTTTCTTCTATTTTTGCCATGGATACCCATCTATCAAACCACATTGACATATTAGCTACAAAAATTTGAGGATCATCATTTTGCTGTGGCCTTTCATTATAGAATTTCTTTCTATAGTTGGCTGAAGTTGCTCCGTATTGGCGCAGTAGAGCTTCCTTGATATCAGAGTAAGTGCTGCGTTCATTGATGGACAGTTGTGAGCAAATGTTGACAGCTTTGCCAGTCAAAAGGGTGAGGAGTGAGCTCGACCAATGTGCTTCAGGTAGACCGGATGTTGTAGCTATTTCTTCAAATCTTATGAGATACGAGTCCATATTGTCAATGTTTTCGTTGAAAGCCGATATTTTGTTCATTAATCTGTATTTGTCAAACATACTTGAGTGACCTTGAATTGGAATGCTTTCTTTATTTTCTTTATTTTGCCTTTCGAATTCCATTTTTTCTTTTTCGTGTTGCCTTTGTTTCTCGGCGTCTTGCAATTTTTTTTCTTCTAATTGCATGCGTTTTTCAGATTCTTGTAATTTTTTTTCTTCTAATCGTATGCGTTTTTCAGAATCTTGCCTTTGTTTTTCAGCTTCTTGCCTTTGTTTTTCAGCTTCTTGCCTTTGTTTTTCAGATTCTTGCTCTTGATATTCTTTCTCTTCTTGTTTCTCTGCCCACTGGTCTGGCTTTGAAATTTGCTTTTCTTTGGCAAATTCTATTAATTCGAAGAATCGTTGTGTTCTAGAACTGGAAGCCATATTTAATTTCTTTGTTAGTTTCTTGTATTGGAGCAAAATGTTCAATATCTGGATTTTGGCTTTATCTCAGATATAATAATAATATAGATCTATTGAGCCGATGTACTTTTTACTGGTTTAACAGTTGGTTAAATCTGGTCTTCTTTATAACGCCAGTTATTTGATTTACTGGTCTTTTTTTATACTGCCAGTTATTTGCTTTACTCAAATTTACTGGTCTTTTATATTGCCAGTTATTTGCTTTACTGGTCTTTTTATAATGCCAGTTATTTACTTTACTGGTCTTTTTTATAATGCCAGTTATTTGACTTACTGGTCTTTTAATAATGCCAGTTATTATGTATATTGGTCTTATTCCTTTTGCCAATTACATATAATAATAGTTTTCGTGAGTTAGACGTAACTCTAACGAAAATCTTTATAAAAGAATTATCGATAACCAACTGACCTGTTAAACACAGAAATTCTGTCCTCCGTTAAATAAGAATGAAGTTCCTTTGAAGAGTTTAGAAATTGGTCCTAGATCTTGAATAAATTTCGTTAAAAGTTGTCCATGAACTTTTGTTAGTCGGAGAGTGCCAAATATGTCACAACAACATTCGGATGGTATGACGTCACGATGTGTTGTGATGCCGGGGATTTTATTTGAATTCAATAGTTAACAAAAAATGAAGATCTAGAATCACAATTGACAATTCTTTGATAAAACAAAACTCTGGAACTTTATTAAATACAACGTAAGTACAGTTTATGTACAAATTACAAATCAATGAGCATGGAACATATTACAAAGGCTTTTCAAACAGAGCTCTTAGAAACGTGACTAGCTACAAGGACTTAATATTCTCGACTCACTTTACTTTCTTACTACCGCCAATTCTCTGGCGCTAACTCTTTTCAAAAATGTCTTTGTTTAAATTCAAATCAACCAATAGATTTCAAACATACTAATTAAGTCCCTTGGGTAAATCCTGACTTGAATGACAAGTGTCTAAATTTGAGGATTAAATCCCGAGACTCATGTCGAGGGCTTATATTACTTTCAAAAGTGAAATGTACAAACAATTCTATAATGTAATCTGTGACAATACGTATAAATAAAAATAGATAATAATGACGTATTAATAAAATAAAAATTTTATTAGCATTCAGAAGTATAAGGTTTTGTACAAAAGAACAACATACCATCTATAAACTCTGGACAGCATACTGTTCTGTTTGCGGCTTCACAAACCTACATTAATTAAAACAGTTTATTACAAGGAGTATAATATTATCATTATTATTATTATTACTATTATTATTCCATTTTAAGATCAGAATTAAAATTAGAGCTTGCTTTGGAGTTCAGAAATTTCTTTTGTCTATGCAAGAAGGAGACGTCTATTTTCAATTTTAGTTCAATACGTTTAAAAGTTATAAATAAAAAAATTCAATTAGGTTTCTAAATTATTGCTTTGTTATTTTTTGAGAATGTTAAAGCTAACATTCAAATACAACAATGTAATGTTCTACCAACATTGAAAGCATTGACAATGATGGCCAAAACAAAAACTTGCTTATTTTCAACAAAAATTGATTTAACACAAAATACAAAAATATTGTGTACATTTTGGATTGCTAATTGATGTCATTCTACGACGTCACATTACGGGAAAATATATTCAGAGCCTTTTTCCGTTCTGATATCATTTTGCCAGCAGACAAATAAGAAATACAATTTCAACAAGATTTTTTGTTTCGGATTTGTTGGAGTTGCTAGTTTTGCATTACTTAAGAAATCGCCGTAGACCCTCAGGTACTCTTTCAATAATAAACGTGAAAGTATGATTTACGATAATAAAACGTGATAGTTTGATTTACGGACAGACAAATAGCGAATGACAACATTGATTTTTTTTTTTTTAGCAAAGCTTATATCAACTCACTCTGTCAGTCAGTCTGGTAAAATGTTTGTACATGTTATTTCTCCCACACCCAATATCGGATAAGGTTAAAAGTTGGCACAATTATTTCTTGTACCTGACAAAACAAGAATCAATTTTAAAAAATAACCAGTTAGTTAATTCACTATTGGTTATTATTTAGTTTGTTTGGTATTGAACAAGAGAAAAAACTTGTACTTTGCAGATGTGGTGGTATAAGTTGAATTAGTTCCCCTTAGAAAGATTTAGCTCTCGATTTCGATTTTAAGTCGTACAAGCTATTTTCTAAATGTATTTATAAAATACATCTAAAAACCGGTAACCTTCACACAAATACAACTCTTTTATTCCCCCCCCCCCCTCAATTTCTCAACTGGTCCAGATAAATGATGGGATCAAACCTCACCGCGAAAGCTCAAAGAATGAGCTTGCGCTAAACAAAAACATGGGATAAATGATTTCTAATCGAACAGATGTATTATTGTTAGTCTAGATCTGTTACACATTTAATGACAGGACTGATCGAAAAAGGGCAAAGAAAAAGAAGTAGCAAGTGTCAATGTATCTCTTTAAGCACACAGTTAAATCTTTTTTTACGATTCTTCTAATTAGCTTGCGAACTCTACATGGAAACTAGGAATAAATTGCTAGAGGGCGGCTATCATCGAAGCGGAAATCGGCCGCTGATTTTTGGTTTGGGCGTCAGTATTTTAAATCAAAACTTACCAGATTTGAGGCAAAGATGAGACATAGAACTAATACTATCCTGGTTTCACTCTGTCCAGCCATTTGTAAGAAGAGCATATTTTGGATTGGTTTCAGCTAATGAGCTAATAGATAGAAGAAACATATACATTTAAATATATAATCAATACCAATATTTATACCAGTAATTTTAGGGTAATAGTAGCCTATAGTCGTCAGATTGCTCGGGCGGCCGTGCGCCTAGTAAGTAATACTGTATCCTCTAATGGTAACTTACAAATGCAAATAAAATCACTAAATAATAAAATACTCAAAATGACACAAAGGTAAACTTTTAGTCTATATGTCTGGGTACTATTTATATAATACTTCTTCCCCTGGCGCCATTAGAGCTTGAAACAGGTTGCCTGAATCAGCCATGAAGTCCAATGATTAAGTAGAGCTTAACTTTCTAATTGAAAATGCACTACTACCGGTAGATTAATACATGCTTACGTATAGGGCGTAATTATGCCTACTATTTTTTCAGCACCTATGGGCGTTTGCAATATATGGGAAAAGAACAAAAATTAAAATATGGTAGTAAGATCGGTGCTTGAAACGATGAATAAAAGGAAGCTTGGTTATGTCAAAAAATTATTTCATCAGCATTATTGGCTTGAATCATGGCTTGTTCTCAAATTGAGGTCAGTTCTTGCATAAAAAGAAAGTATCCAATGTCATATACCCCAGTGAACTTTAAAGTAAAAAAAAAAGTTCCCCTTTCAGACCTTGCAATCTATATGGCAGATGATGTTAAGGACATCTGTTTCTTTGGCCAACGGTTAACGAGCAGGTTTTTGGGACCAGCACAATGACCCACAGCCTTTACTTTCCTCAACTAAAGTCAGGTACCCATTAGGGTTGGGTGGACTCGGGAGCCCTAAAAATAACGCAATTCAAAATCGCAGCCTTCACCGAGATTCGAACCCATGTCAACACGTTGCGAAGCCAAGCGCTGAATCACTCAGCCACCAGTGAACTCTACATTCTGTCATTATCAAGCCATTATAGTCGTGGTCTTACTTTCGCTTTATTACGGCTACTTTAGAGTTAGCTGCCTTATTACATTGGGTTACATTGCATAGCCCTCCATCTCGGTAAAAAAGAAAAATGGTTTGGCGCATTTGAACCATTGACCATTGCAATGATTATTTAAAGCTCATAAAAGAGTCATTACAAAATAATAGACAAAGAAATGTATATAATTCTATGGTTTGAATTGTGTACAAAATATTTTTAAAAGGTATATTCATTACTTCGTGTAATGTCATCCAAAAAACAGCCGCCAACGTTGTTAATTTTTTGAGTGCAGTATAAACTTAGGAGAAATGAAATCTGAACTTTCTAAGACATGAACACCTACCTTTTAGTAGGAATGGACCACTGCAATTTGTGTATACAAGACCAATGCACGACAGGATCTTGCTTAGAGTCTGCTGCATATCGTGCTCTACAAAAACTAGGAATACTTTTTATTTTAAAAAATAAAGGCATTAAAAAAAAAAACAAAGAGTTTCATGGGCGGGATCTCTTCGTTTGACTAGCTATCAATCAACATTTTGATTGACGTTTACTTATCACGTGATAAGGGTTCTATATGAATAAGCTCCGCCAAGCTTACCAAAGACTCTGTATCACGTTGTTTCGTTGTTATTGTGAACTGAGTGGAACGATGATTATCATTAGTAACAAAAAAGATTTTCTATCCTGCTTTAAGCATCAATCCAAGTAGAACCCACCACAATATTTACATCGTCTAGATCTAGTATTTATATTTGTGTTGGTCTTGTCACTGCGGAGTGAACAATACAAAAGTCAGATCCTTGAAGCTTTAAAATTAGAAATAAAAACAAGATATCAATAGATAGAGACACTTGACAACTTTAACATAAGACAAAGAGCTTAGAAAACAAGAAGAAAAACAAGCAGACGGGCACATTTTAAGAGAAGTACTAGAGGATCATGGGACATGTGTTTTCCTCATTTTGTCTTGAAAGAGGGAGTCAGTGGAGAAAGAGGGGGCATGATATATAAAAGCTCAGCATTGTTCTATCTTTCATGACGATCCTATTCACACGCATACAGCTTTTTTTTTTTATCGCCTCAGTTGTTCACTTGAGTATTTTGGTCAAATATATAGGTTAGGTTGTTATTGCCGGAAGGGTAATGAATATAAGCACCCCACTAGACCACTAACTATAAAATGCTTTCAATGACGTGCGTCTCAAATAGCCCTTGACAACCACTTCGATTCCTGGCCATTTTGTGTAACAGATAAACCTGTCAAGACATGAATCAATAAAAAAAATTGAACAATTAATCAAATAATTGTTGTTGATTAATTATTTTGTTTGATTTCAAAATAAGGGGAATAAATGCTACTTAATGAGAGCAGTTGCTAGATATATGAATTTAGTCCCCTTATTGCGTTTCGACACATTTTTTCTCCCACTTCCCATTCTTGGATCAAGTTGAAATTTGGCATAATTATTCATAGTCGATAACGATAATCAATCCAAAAATTAACAGATTAGTTAATCATTTCCATCCATCCATCCCATTGGCGCTTCAGCCCATGGAGGGCTCTGGCCTGCTTCAACACATCCTTCCATTCTCCAGGGCCTTTCGTCTCCACGCCCTAACCCCAAGCTGTTGCAGATCCTTTTGCAGGCCTAGGTCGTTTTCCGTAGAGATTTGTCCGGGTTTTCTTGTGTGTAGAAGCTTTCGTAACAGTATTTTTTCATATGACAGAGTTGTAAGCCCTGTGCATAACCATCTGGGGGGGGGGGAGGCTGCCCCTTTCAGCTCTCTGGATAGCTGCCTTTATTTTCGGGTAAGGTGCCCTAGCCTTTGTGGATCCCTCCACTTCCTGCAAGGCAGCAGGTTTGATTTTGGTCCACCCCGAGTATTTTATTTCCCCGGTACCCACCATATCTGGAGGGCATTCCCCTATCCGCCACGTGGGGAGGCGCTCGATGGGAGATCAAAAACTCCACACGAGAGTTAATAATTTAGTACTAATGAATTTATTTTTGATTTATATAGTAGAAAGGCAGATAAACCCCGTAATTTTTAGATAAATGGCAGTACTTAGCGGCTCCTTCCATGTCTAAAAAGTATTATTTTTTCCCATGTTCAGATCAAGTTGAAACTTTGCACAATTTTTCTTTGCCAATGACAATACACAAATCAATTTTAAAAAATCAACCTGTTACTTAATCAATTAGTATTAATGGATTAATTGTGTTTTACTTAGCAGAAAGGGAATTAATCTCTGTCATCTTGTGAAAACTGGCAATAATTAGCGGTTCTTTCCTTTAGATAAGGGATAAGCTTTGATTTTTTTTTCGAAAAGTATTTAATTTTTTTTTAGCTTTTGCTTGTTAATGTTCAGATTGCCTTACAGGACAGGGATGTTGATAACTGCATACACTCCAGATATAAGCATGGTAAAACATTAAGAAGCCTTTTTTGGTCAACATTAATGTAGGATATTTTCTTAGAAATCTAAATCTTTGTTGTCCTATTTAAAATTCATTTTATTAGCTTACAAACATCTCATTGGGAGATTGGAACTGGAACCTGGACATTGAACGGGTATTTAGAAAACGATATTAACTATTTTCCTACACATCTGATATCTAAAAAAAAAAAACTAGCTTACGCAATGGAAACTCATACTGTCATAATTTTTCAAAATATAATCAAATTAAATTTGGCACTCGACTCAAATGTTTCATTCTATTCAGCTCACGGGAAAGGCACCCTGCGACCCTGCTGACCCCAAACTGTATCGGCACTGCCGTTCCCTTGGATACATCAGCTGCGTGGAGAGGGGGGAACTAATGTGTGGGTGACATCGTTCCGACCACAGCTAATGCCCAGGCATTCAACTCATTTCCATGAGATAATCCATAGTCGCTTCTCGACTGAAGGAAGCCGATATATATATATATATATATATATATATCATGGGCGTAGCCGGGGGGGGGGGGTTCTTGGGGTTCAAACCCCCCCCCAAATGAAATCCCCCCAAAGGGGGGGGGGAGTCGGAATTTAGTGACTGATTTTTTGCTTTGATTTTGTTTATTTTAGGTGAGATTTTAATACTAAACAATCACTTGCCCTAGCACAACCAAAGGGGTTTTGAGTTTAAAACCCCCTACCAGGGGGGTTCGAGTTTAAAAACCCCTACCAGGGGGGTTCGAGTTTAAAAACCCCTACCAGGGGGGTTCGAGTTAAAAAACCCCTACCAGGGGGGTTCGAGTTTAAAACCCCTACCAGAGCAGTTCGAGTTTAAAAACCCCTACTAAGGGTTTTGAGTTTAAAACCCCCTACCAGGGATTTTGAGTTTTAAACCCCCTACCTGGGGTTTTTGCAGTTAACTCCCACTCTTCTATAAAACAAAACAAAAAAAAATGCAAACGAAAATCCCCTAATTCCAAGAGCACAGTTAAGGAAGATTTTGATTTTAAAACCCCGTCTAAAATTTACGATAAACCCCCTCTTTAATATAAAAAAAAAGCTATTTACGCACTCAAAATGTTATGAGCGTAGCTAAATGGGTTTCGACTCAGTTTTGAAGGAAAAAAATACCTCTATTTAATAATAAAAAAAAAGCAAATTATACACTAAAAATGTTATGAATGTAGTCTATGGGGTTTTGAGTTTAAACTCCCCTCCAGTGGAGTTTGAAGCTAAAAAGTACCTCTTCAATATAAATAAAAGAAAATTACTCACTCTAAAATCTATGAGCGTAGTCAAAGGGGTTTTGAGTTTAAACCCCCCGCCATCTTCAGTGTAAGAAAAAAAGCAAATTACGCACTCAAAATGCTATGAGCGTTGCCGAATGGGGTTTTGAGTTTAAACCCCCATTCAGAGGGGTTTGGTGCTAAAAATACATCTTCAATATAAAAAAAAAGCAAATTACACACTAAAATTATTTGAGCGTAGCCAAGCCAATCGGGGGTTTTGAGTTTCTTCTACAGATGGCTTTTTTTTTTAAAGTTTAAAACCCCTCCAGATGGTTTTGAGTCTAAGATCCCCTACAGAGCATTTTGAGGTGGAAAACCCCCAACAGAAGATTTTGACGATAAAACTTCTCTTTTCGATATAAAATCTAAAGCAAACTACAGTCACTTAATTCTAAGAGCGTATTCAAGAGAGGTTACACATTTTTACCAGTGGCAGGGCTCCATTAATAAACTGCAGTGAATAGTCATCTACCGAAATCGAAAAACACTAAATATAGCTCAACAAAGATGGCTAAGACAGATTTCAGGAGTCAGTTATAGAGATCGGATCTAAATCAAAGAAATCCTATGCCGAACTGGGAGTCGACCCCTTAGTAAGATTGTGAGAGGACGCATGAGGTTTGCGGGACATGTTCTCCGACAAAATGAATTACGCATAAGAAGAGTTGCAATGATATCCTAGTACAACTTGACGCCACTCATTCATGGAGGTCCTCATGGTAGGTGGGAAGAGGCTTCAGACATTACCAGTGACAGATTTTTATGGAAACTTCTTGACGTCAAATGCTCCGAACGGCGTGGGAGGATCTAAGTCAGTAGGAATAGCACATTAGGTTTTTGAAATAAAACTTTTTAATAGCATTAAAATGGACTGTAGATACCTCAGAATATGCATTTTGTTGGCTTTCAATACCAGAAATAGTGCTTGGCGGCGGGGCTTCCCCCCGCGCTAGGGGAGCTCCTAGCGCTGCCCCAGACCTCTTTGCTAATAATGGCGGGGAGTTCACAATTTTATGGAAACAGCTTGATGGCAAATGCGCCGAACGACGAGGGAGGGTCTAAGTCAGTAAGAATAGCACATTAGGTTTTTTAAATAGAACTTTTTAATAGCAGGAAAATGCACTGTAGATACCTCAGAATATGCATTTTGTTGGTTTTCAATATCAGAAATAGTGCTTGGCGGCGGGGCTTCGCCCCGCGCTGGGGGAGCTCCTACCGCTCCCCCAGACCCCTTTGCTAGTAATGTCGGGGAATCTACAATTTTTTCACTAACTCACGGAAGAACCTATTCTAGGGCACAATAAACGTCTTCCGAAAGAATGAAGGGTCAGAATGTAATAAAGATTATGTACGCACACACACACATAAATACATATAATTTTTTTTTCGCCCGGGGGGGGGGTGGGAAGAAAAAAATTTACCCCCCCCCAACCCCCCCCCCCCCCGAAAAAAAATCCTGGCTACGCCCATGATATATATATATATTCAGAAAAAATAAACATTTTGAGCTCCTTCTGACAAACAAATTAGTTTGACTGTAATAGAAGAACTTGATTGTACAATGTTGAAGCGTTGCAAGAGATATATAGAGAAATATTAAAAAGCTTAATCAGCTTCCTAAAGGAGAAATCAATTTAAAAAATATTGTGTTGATAGTGATGTAATCTTTATTTAGAGAAAAGTTTAATTTATTGTGTTAGACAGTAACGAAGTGATTAAAAGTTTGAACTGTTGAAATGTTCTCTCTTGTTAGCGAAACAATGTTGTTTCCTTTTCTTGCAAAGTCGAAGATTATTTCTTTCGTTATTTTTCCATATGTAATATTTTAATAAGTAATTTTAAAAAGTACTCTTTCACTCCTAATTGACATTATCATCGTTGATTTGACCTCATTAAATTAAATTAATGTTTGATTTTATAAACTTGACTTTGTGTTATATAAAAGAGCATGCATTCCCCTTTAATTCTATACCGAATTAAATAGTTTCTGATGGCAAACGGTAACGTTATTGAAGCTTAATCATAACAAAGAATTCCGCCGCAACGTGGAAAAATAATTACGGAGAGAAGGAGTTAAATATTCTTCTTTAAGAGGCCGAGGGTGTTTTATGATTTCTCATTCAATTCATTTCTGTTTCTTCTGTAAAATTTTGTCCATGTTTTGGATGTTTCTTCAGATTTGAAGATAATTTCATCCTTGGGCAAACCTCCCGCAGGACGACGGGGGAAGGCAGCGGGCAGGGTATGAAGCCGTGACCTACGAAACTATCTAAACAATAGTCCTGTGCGCATACCACGTGACCAGGCAGCCATCCATTTCTTGCAAAGCTTTGGGAAAGGCTTTGGGAGTCAACTTAATAAAAAATCAGGAGCCGGTGGCCCTGATTTGCAGCTAATCCCAAACTTTATCAGCATCCGCCGTTCTTTTTTGACACATCGGCTGCTGTGTGGCAGCGTCTTTCGTACCATAGCTAACGCTCAGGCCTTACAGATTATCCATACTCACTATTTGACTGAAGGAGACTAACGTTATTTATGAATTATTAACATTTTAGAATGAGTTAAACAAAAAATAACACGGACACCTGCGTATCTATGATTGCATTGTTTTAATAAAGCTTAAAAATGAAGCGTATAGTTACATAAACAAAAAAAAAGATATTTACAGTAAACAGCCAATTATATATGAACAAAGGTCTCCCAATTTAGGAGTGCTTGCAAGACATTTCTAATGTGAGCTTAGAGCTAAAACGCGGGAACAAACTTAAGTCCAATTTTACAAACTCCAGACCCCAGACGTCGCTTCATGTTGATCACCCCGTTAATCCCCAGGTACAGGTCATAGTTCACTGGTCCATCTTGCTCCTCTTGACCATCCAGAGCGAACCATCCAGGCTCAGTGAAGTAACTGGCGGTCATCGTGTCACAGTCTGACAAGCAGACGGAGTATTCGTTGCCAACTAGACACGTGACACGAGACCTAGTAGACAGTCACCATAAACAGTTGACATTGGTCGAGCAAGATATAGATTTATAGATATATAACAAGTAATGAAAAAAAAAAGAGGAAATTATTATGAACTTTGAACTTTAAAATCATCACTGTAATCTACTCTTTGCTTAGACTTTGATTTATAAAATGCTGAAAGATTACTATTGTCAACTAGGGCCTAAATGAGCGAAATTTATTTGTGCTAAAGATCTAAGAATTTGATTCCGTAGAGCAAGGTGCATGGTGCCCCAACGGTACAACAGACTAAGGGAAAGGTAATGGTAAAAGAGCAAAAAAACAAAACAAACAAACTATTATAGCATATTAATAAGGTTCCAAATTTAAGGGAAACAACTCAATGAGGAATCAAGGTGAGATGGCAGAAGTTTATTTATAACTAGCCGGATTAGACCCGCAGCCCGCGTGTTTTATATATCACTTATCAAGCGCATTGGATTTAAATATAGGCCTATGTCAAACATAGCGAGATTTTCCATTAAAACATTAAAAAAATTTCACACGAAAATGAAAGTTGTCTATGAAAATGTGGTTTACCCGTTTAGCCGACCTATTCATAGCTAACACGGAATACTATGAAAATAGGTGTACCCAGAGGACAAACATATATTTTTCAATAGATATAATTAAGGTATATATTTTTTATCTTTATGTCCTTCTTTTATGGGAGAGAAATTAAACATATAGGCCTACTACGGTCTCCTACTCCAACGTGATCCAAGGAAGATTCATGCCTAATTTTTATCAAAATTAAATAAACCGTTTGGATTTCTATAGGTAACATACATACATATTCACAAAGGCCTAAGAAAAATGTGTACATTATCAACACAAGCACCAATACTGCGACTTTCAGACTGGGTAGGCCTATTTCTTCAGCGACTCATGCAGTCTAATTCTACCACTACGCTCAAGCAGACCTTTCTGCCAATCAACGATTTAGGCTACCCCCCCCCCGACCCCCCATGAATCATCAACAGCACATTTCCCTGTGTTGCTTATAGATCCCCTGCAACAGCTTCCTAACAGGCCAATTTATAGGCAGGACAAAAGACGCCTCTTTCCTCTTGTTTCAGAAACGCCAGATTATGTAATTTCATTTTTTGAAATTAGTCGGCGAAAGGAAGCTTCTCTCTCAAAACATTGTGATCTTGTCTGGTGTTGACTCATGCGCAAAACCGTGTGCGACGTCTGTGCGCAGCTTGCAGAACAAAGCAACACCAATATTTTCGTATGCTGTACACCTGCTACACCAAAGACTTCAAATACGAAAATCTATCAGAGAAAGGTTATGTCCCTTATTTACAAACTATACATTGGACAAAACAAAAAGCTGAGTTAAACTATAAAGCAGCAAGTACTACTTACACAGGAGCCATTGTGTATTCAAACGCCATTCCGCTACCATGAAAATCGTCATAGAAACCAGACAGTTTACCTCTGGTGAGATGAAGTTCCGCGTCTCGACTTTGTGTCCTTTCATCACCACCTGTGAACGACTTTATGTCTTATTACGCGAATTACGAAGCTGATGACACAGCCAAAGCTAAACGGACATTTTCTACAAAACTAGTGATACAGCCAAACCTAAACGGACATTTTCTACAAAACTAATGACACAGCCAAACCTAAACGGACATTTTCTACAAAACTAGTGATACAGCCAAACCTAAACGGACATTTTCTACAAAGCTAATGACACAGCCAAACCTAAACGGACATTTTCTACAAAGCTAGTGATACAGCCAAACCTAAACGGACATTTTCTACAAAACTAATGACACAGCCAAAGCTAAACGGACATTTTCTACATGGCTGATGACACAGCCAAAGCTAAACGTACATTTTCTACAAAGCTAATGACACAGCCAAATCTAAACGGACATTGGTGGCTGTGCAGTTCTTAATGATAAAATAGCAGCTGATTTGTCGTAATGCAGACGTTAAGAAAGGGAGACGATCTAGAAATTTGATAAAGCAAGGACGTGATTTCGTAGTGAGTTATATTTTGTTTTAACTCTTTCTCTCGTAATTATTCTTGCACGTTTTGAAGGAATTCTTCATTTGCTTATTACTATTTCACTCCCCTGTTATGATTGGGCTTCTATAGCTTTGTCGTTTGTTTTCAGAAAATGTTGTATTTGGTATAGAATTAAAGGGACATGCATGCTCTTTTTATGTAGTTCAAAGCCAAGTTTAACATTTAAGGAGGTCAAAATCAACGATGGTATCGTCGATTGGGAGAGAAAGAGTTAATATTAGTTTCTTTTATTACTATTAGATCTATATTCCATCTCTTGTTCACGTGCTTCTATTAAAGTCATTCCTTATTCAAGATGAAGAATAATAAAAAGTTCCCCTTTTAAGACCTTGCAATCTATAGATCTGATGAAGAAAGGGTCATCTGTTTCAATTGCCGAGGATTAACGAGGGTTTTATGTGGTCAGCACAGGGATCAACAGTCTTCTCTTTCCACATATAATGTCATAAACTTTTCAGATTTGGGTGGTCCTAAACAAAATCCCGAGATTCAAAACCCCAATCTTAACCGAGATTCAACCTCTAGGCCCCAGTATGCTACCACGCCCCCATGTAATATAATAAGTTGAAAACAAGTAGAGATTCTTTTCAGGAGATCAAAGCCTGCCTTAGATAATTGGAGGCCTTAGGCCAGCGGTTCTCAACCTTTTAAGCTCGGCGACCCCTTTTTACAATCCCCCATTTTGCCGCGATCCCCCCCCCCCAACACACACACAGCAATAGAAGAATAGACAATAGCAATCCATATTTTCGATGGTCTTAGGCGACCCTTGGCAAATCGTCAATTGACCCCCAAGGGGTCACGACCCACAGGTTGAGAACCCCTGCCTTAGGCGAAGTGAATTTGGTGGCCCCAAATGAAATAGAAAAACAACAAATAAACAGCGTAAAAGTAAAATAACCCAATTTATTTAAAACCTAGTGGACTCGGACAATAACGTTGGACATAAGTTTCGTTATTTCGTCTTAAAAAAAAATGTTTTCAGTCCTAAGTTAGGCCCGACTGCGTCATGGGCCTGATATCGCCCACTGGTCGTAGTTCGGGTATCACTGCTTCGTAATAAAACGATAAAGTCTTCTTACCCCATCCGTTATTGGTACTTGAATCTCCTAAGTTAAAAACCCAACCTTGTGGTTTGTCGACATAGATGTCGATTAGCATTCTTTGTTGAGATGGTAGATCTTTATTGAAGGTCAACTTGAGCACACCTGTGTTGGTACAAAAGTTAGATAGAGAACTTGCAAGTTGAGAATTGTCATCAGATGCACATATCAAGAAATTCAGAGGGATGTATTAATTAAAATTTAAAAAGAATTCGGATTCCATTGCAATAATAGTGTATATATTGCATGGGCGTAGCCAGGGGGGGGGGGGGTTCTTGGGGTTCAAACCCCCCCCCCGAAATGAAATCCCCCCCAGGGCGGGGGGGGGGGGGGAACGGAATTAAGTGACTGATTTTTGCTTTCATTTTGTTTATTTTAGGTGAGATTTTAATACTAAATCATCACTTACCACAGCACAGCCGAGGCAGTTTTGAGTTAAAAACCCTCTACCAGGGGGTTTTGGCTTTAAATCCCCCTACCAGGGGGTTTTGAGATTTAAAAAACCCCTATCAGGGGGTTTTGAGATACAAATCCCTCTACCAGGTGGCTTTGAGTTTAAAACCCCCTATAGGGGGTTTTGAATTTTAAACCCCCTACCAGAGGTTTTTGCAGTTTAAAAAATGTAAACAACAATCCCCAGATTCCAACAGCACAGTAGAGGAAGATTTTGATTTTAAAACACCCTCCAAAATTTACGATAAACCCCATCTTCAATATAACCAATATAACCAGGGGGTTTTGGCTTTAAATCCCCCTACCAGGGGGTTTTGAGATTTAAAAAACCCCTATCAGGGGGTTTTGAGATACAAATCCCTCTACCAGGTGGCTTTGAGTTTAAAACCCCCTATAGGGGGTTTTGAATTTTAAACCCCCTACCAGAGGTTTTTGCAGTTAAAAAAATGTAAACAACAATCCCCAGATTCCAACAGCACAGTAGAGGAAGATTTTGATTTTAAAACCCCCTCCAAAATTTACGATAAACCCCATCTTCAATATAAAAAAAGCAAATTACACACTACACACTCAAAATTCTATGAGCGTAGCCAAAGGGATTTTGAGTTTAACCCCCCCCCCCCTCCAGTTGGGGTTTGAAGCTAAAAAGTACCTCTTCAATATAAAAAAAAAGCAAATTACAGACTATAAAATCTATGAGCGTAGCCAAAGGGGTTTTGAGTTTAAATCCCCCTCCTCCAGATGGCTTTTTCTTTAAAGTTTAAAACCCCTCCAGATGGTTTTGAGTTTAAAATTCCCCTACAGAGCGTTTAGAGTTGAAAACCTCTCTCTTCAATATTATTTTAAAGCAAACTACAGTCACCAAATTCTATCATCGTAGCTAAATGGGGTTTTGAATTAAAAACAAAACAAAAAAACTCCAGAGATTTCTTAGTTTAAAACCCCTCAACAGATTATTTGACGAAAAAACTTTCCTTTTCGATATAAAATCTAAAGCGAAATACAGGCATGTAATTCCAAGAGAGTAGTCAAGAAATTGAAAATCATTAAATGTATCTCAACAAAGATGGCTAAGACAGATTTTATGAGTCAGTCATAGAGATCGGGTCTAAATCAAAGAAATCATATGCCGAACTGGGAGTCGAATCCTTAGTAAGGTTGTGACAGAGCGTCGCATGAGGTTTTGCCGGTACCGGACATGTTCTCACACAAAATGAATTACGCAAAATAAGAGTTGCGGAAACAGCTTGCCGGAAAATGCGCCGAACGGCGCTCGAGGGTCTAAGTCAGTAAGAATAGCACATTAGGTTTTTGAAATAAAACTTTTTAATAGCAAGATAATGCACTGTAGATACCTCAGAATATGCATTTTGTTGGCTTTCAATACCAGAAATAGTGCTCGGCGGCGGGGCTTCGCCCCGCGATTAGGGAGCGCTGCGAACTCCCCCAGACCCCCTTGCTAGCAAGGGCGGGGAGTCTACAATAAACAATAAACGTCTTCCGAAAGGGTCAGAATGTAATAAAGATTAATCATGTACACACACACATATATAGATATATATAAATAATTTTTTTCCGCGGGGTGGGGGGGGGGTCGGGGGGGTCGGGGGGGGGAATCTCCCCCCCCCCCCCAAACCCTCCCCGAAAAAAAATCCTGGCTACGCCCATGATATATTGTATTGCTACTTAAAACATAAAAAAAGAGATTTGACTATAAAATATTCAAACTAATAAAAGCTTACTAGACATTAACAAGAAAGTTATAATTTCAAGTAAACATTACACATCCTATTTGACCTAAAAGCGTAAAAGTAGCTATTAAAAAAAAAATAAGTCATGTGGTTTTTCAGAAATAGGGTGTTGTGGGTCAGGGATATCTGATATTGTGTTGATTGTTCTGGAGTAGAGTATACTTGTATCATTTTTCTGTCTTTAGGGGGTTCATTGGTTAGGTAGTATGTCTTTGATATTAAATAATATTTCCATTACTGTTATTATATTTTTAGGTTAATCACTTTTCAATTGTTTATGATTTAATACTTGTGAATTATGGTAACTTACAAATAAAAACATATTAAAAAAAAAAAAAAAAAAAAGCCCACAAAAGAGGCAAGATGGCTCATAAAAGAGGCATATAAAGCCCAAAAAAGAGGCAAAGAAAAGAGGCATAAGGCCCAAGGATTCCTATGATGATAAAGCTAAAGTTGAATAGCGCAAATTCTGAGGTTTCCTTTAAAAAAAAAAAAAAAGTCATTAAAGGGCAAATAAAAATGTTGCCTTCAGACCAGTTATATATATGCAGGTCACAATTAAAATCGCGTAGTCAAGTGAAATACTCACGCATCCTTAATTTTCGGACTTGAGAACGATGCCTTACCAACAGTGAATCCTCTATGAAGATATTGACCTGAACACAAAAAAACAACAGGTCTTACCTCTAGTGCTACAGCCTGTTCCTACAAAGCGATGCACTACAGTTATACCAGGGTAATCTCTAAAGCTTCCCAAATTGAAATCATAAAAAGCATCGTAATTACCTAAAATGAAATAGAGTCAATTTATTTTGGTGTGATCTAGTCCTGAGAATAAGGAAGGAAACTTTTTTTTTTATGAAAGCTTATATCAACTCCCTCTGTCTGTCTGTCTGTCTGGTAAAAAAAGTTTGTACACGTTCTTTCTCCGACACCCTATCTCGGATCAAGCTGAAACTTTACACAATTATTTCTTTATCTGACAACACAAGAATCAATAAATCAAGAATCAATAAAATTAACTATTGGTAAATAATTATTTTGTTTTGCTTTGGAGGCGCGGTGGCTGAGTGGTAAAGCGCTTGGCTTCCAAACTGGGCTCCCGGGTTCGAATCCTGGTGAAGACTGGTATTTCTACTTTCGGGATCTTTTGGGCGTCTCTAAGTCCTCCCAACTCTAATGAGTACCTGACATTAGTTGGGGAAAATAAAGGCGGTTGGTCGTTGTGCTGGCCACATGACACTCTCGCTAACCGGGGTCCACAGAAACAGATGACGTTTACATCATCGGCCCCATAGATAACAAGGTCTTAAAGGTCTTAAAGGGAACTTTACTACTAATAAATACTGTAGTACGTATATTTTTAGAATATAGATAGGCTAAGCTTGTAATTTAGTACAGTAGGTGAAAGCTGAAATCATTTGTTTTACATTTATAAGATCAATATTTTTTTTTCTTTTTCTTCTATTGTTTATTTTATACCATTGAAAGCTTGACCGGATTTACCTGCAGGCAATGCAAATTAAAGCTTAGAACCCCCCAAGAAATATTGAGCACTGACATATAATATCTGGACTACTAAAAGTCCCATATTTCAAATAGTTTAGGGATATTGTTATAGAAATATAAAGTTGAACTATAAAACTTAAGTCTTAATGTAGAGTAATTTATAAAACTCAACTCTAAAGCACTGGCGGATCCCACTCGGCCGACCTTCGGGGGGGTGGGGCAGACGAATTTTAGTATAGAATCCACACAATTTGTATACGGATTTATTACTTATGTTAATAATATATAGGCCTACTAATTATTTATATTTAAACCTATTTTTAGATAATTTAGCCCCACCCCCCAGTATGTTGGTCGATATGGTGGGGTCGGTAGGGGGCGATGGCATCAATTACGCCCCCCCCCCCCCCATAAACTTTCGAGTGGGGGGGGGCGGTCCAATTTATATGTAGAAATCACAGCTTGCTAACAGAATCAATTAAATATCTATATGATTAAAACTTGTTATTGATATTTTAACCTATCTTTATATTATGTCGTTCCCCTGTTGGACGATGGGGTGGGGATCGAATACCTCTACTGCCCTTCCCACCTAAAACCTTTGAGTGGGGGGGGGGGCGGTCCTACTTTTCGAAGAAATCATAGTTAGTGAACAAAATTAGTTGAAGTAATATATACATTTTATATTATGTCGCTCTCCTTCAGGCATTTTTGCCGATTCGGTGGGGGGGGGGCGATTGCATGTACTGCCCTGCCCACTCGAGCCCTCTGTCTAAAGCTAGGGTAGACTAAAGCTAAACTATATATTGAATTTAAGAATAAAAAATAAACTATTAAAGCCAAAGGAAAATTTAAAGTTAAACTACGCAATTAAAGTATGAAACTATAGGCTTAAAGCTAAACTAGAAGCACTAAACTTACCACTGTCAACAGGCTTACAACACAGACTTTCGTTGTGTCCGTACAGACTTTGAGCCTGCAAGAAGTCAATTGTCAGAGCAACGAAATGAACAAGTAGGCCTAACAAGATTTTCTTAATTACAAAGATATATGGACATTGGTGATGGATTAATATGAGATAGTGGGCTTTAACTCTTTAAATTTAACATAAAAATTATGTTGAACATATTACCATACAAATATTGACATACATCCAAGCTGACAAAGACAACAACCCAAAGATATTTCCAGTCAACATGTCTTTCGATGAGATCGAATGTCTGTAATTCCCGAGATGCGGATGTCGATTGTAGTTGATTTTCTAGACTCTAGAACTGATTGTGTAAGAATGCATCTAAACACTGCTAAATAAAAAAAATAATAATAATATTTGGTAAAAACCATCTGAGAAGAAAATGCAAAAGAAACAAAGACACAAGTAACAAAGATACAAGTAGCATAGATACAATTAAAAAAGAAAGACTTGTAACAAAGATAGAAGTAAAAAAGAAACATTTGTAACATAGAATAGACACAAGAAACAAAGAACAATAGCTACGAAGACACTAGTAAAAAAGCAAAAGTAACAAAGACACACGTAAGAAAGAAACACTTGTAACAAACCAAAAAAAAAACAAAGAAACAATTGTAAACGTACAAGTAACAAAGAAAAAATTGTAACAAAGAAACAAGCAACAAAGAAACACTTGTAACAAAGAAAAGTAACAAAGAAATAAATGTAACAAAGAAACAAGTCACAAAGAAACACTAGTAACAAAGTAAAGTTATAGAGAAAACATTGAAGCAAAGAAAAGTGACAAACAAATAATTTTAATAAATAAAAGTAACAAAGAAACAGATGTAACATAGAAAAGTTACAAAGATATAATAGTCACAAAGAAAAGTAAAAAAGAAATAATTGTAACTAAGACAAAGACAAGTAACAAAAAAACAATTGTAACAAAGAAAAGTAACAAAGAAATAATTCCAACAAAGAAAAGTAACAGAAACACTTGTAACAGAGAAAAGAAGCAAAGAAATACTTGTCACACAAAAAATAACAAAGAAATACTTGTAACAAAGAAATGTAACAAAGAAATAGTTGTAAAAAATCAAAGTAACAAAGAAATAATTGTAACAAAGAAAAGTAACAAAGAAACACAAGTAACAAAGACAAGTAATAAATACAAGTAACAGACACAAGTAATAGATACAAGTAATAGATACAAGTAATAGATACAAGTAACAGATACAAGTAGCAGAGACAAGTAACAGACACAAGTAACAGAGACAAGTAACAGAGACAAGTAACAGACACAAGTAACAGAGACAAGTAATAGAGACAAGTAACAGATACAAGTAACAGAGACAAGTAACAGAGACAAGTAACAAAGACAAGTAACAGACACAAGTAACAGAGACAAGTAACAGAGACAAGTAACAGATACAAGTAACAGAGACAAGTAACAGAGACAAGTAACAGACACAAGTAACAGAGACAAGTAACAGAGACAAGTAACAGACACAAGTAACAGAGACAAGTAACAGAGACAAGTAACAGACTGTGACAAGTCGGATTAAGATATTGGCCGTTTTGGGTGTCTAGGGGATTTTATAGTTTGAGAATCCTTACTTGCACATATAAACTACAAGCACAGCGTTATAATGCAGGCAACAAATATTATATTTAGATGTAAACTTATGTACAGTTTATTATACAAAATAAGATAATGAAAGGTGAAATGCTGTACAGTTGCTAGTATGGGATCTAGCTTATTTACATATATAGGACTATCATCATCAGATATTAGAACCAAGTGGCCTGAGTGTCATTAGGCTGGTTGCTTAGCTTTTGGTCCTGTGCTGCACTGGTGAGACGGGTGTGGCTGATACTGATGCTGTCTGCTGGTGGGCTGGCGTAGTGGATCCAGGCTCCGTGTGCAGTCCAACTTGTATGGTTGCAGAGCTAAGCTGCGTCCACCAATCAGTTAAGCCAGTGACGAGTCTGTGGCTAGCGTTGTTACTTGGACTCTTGAAGGATGAGTAGAACTGATGTCTGCAGATCTGGTGTCAGCAAATCTGTTATCAGCTTTAGGTTGCTAAGATTTCAGGCGGATGTAGCCTATAGATAAAAGCTGCAACGATATGATGTATGCGTCGGTTTAGCCATAATGATAACACTGGGAGGTAGATGCCTTTCCGTGAAGGACATCTTCAGACTGATGTAGAGAAACTATAAGCTAGTTTCATATTTATCAAAGGGACCTAACAAATGAATAAAGTGTCCCATCAAGGGAGGTAACAATAATAATGGGGACTCCCATCAAGGGAAATAACAAACAGTAACAAGTGATATATGATAAGTAATATAAGTGACGCTCACCAATCACGGTGAATAGCAAGTACATACATCACTAAATGAGATGAAAGGGGAAGGGGAGATCAACGTCTGATACTCGCCCGTGCTCTCACATAAGTAAACATAGAGCATAAGTAAATACATACTCAGTAATAAGACATGTTTACATAAATGTTTGGATAATTCCCTGCCAAGGAATTATCAATGATAATATATTGAAGGCTCGTGCAGAGCGCTAATATATCAGAGTCTAATTAATGATAGTTAAAGAGCTAAATACATCTGGTAAGAATTGGTAATAAATTCTAGTCCGAATGGCTTAAACATTTAGCCATAAAGGGCATGATATAAAATATAAGTATACAGTAATCTACTTACATCATCCATGATAAGAATGCACAAATATATACACAAATAATGTAGTAATAAATGCACAAATATATATATATACATTACTAAGTAAAATGGTTCTCAAGCACTTTACTAAGTTACATACCACCAATCCAAAGTGAAATAAGGGAATGAAAATAGTCTAGAGCTCAAGCAAGAGTTAGATGTGCTCCCTGTGGGCTCTCCAGCGTGAATGAGATCGGACGATGAAGTTTGTCCATATACACGTGGATAAAAGGGGGGGGGGGTGAGTGGCGGGAGATAGGTGCAAAGGTGGTCTAGACTATTTGACGTCTTTGACAAAGGGGGTCCACGCTTGACCGTGACGGCGTTTCCGGGAGATAGACATTGCGCGAAGGCGCGAGTTGAAAGTCCAGGAAATCAGCCCAGGTGGTCAGGTGGATTATGAAGGGGAGATTATCAGAGCTCGGCATATCAAAGGAAGATTATACCTTGATAAAGGCTAGTGCCAGACGAAAAGCGTTGCCCGAGGCGTTGAGTTGAATGGGCACTTTGAAGTGACCAGCCGCTCCCGGAAGGGGGGGGGGTCAACGGATGTTTGCCACGATAGATGGAGGGAGTGTAATCTTGTCAAGAGTCTAGTGTGACACGTGTCAAGGTGGGGATAGTAAAATGTGACATCGATGCCAAAGGGGTGGGGTTGGATTGGAGGGGTGGTGGCTGTGTTTTTAGCGCTTGATTGGCTAAATTAATAAAATTGATGATTAATAGCGAGTAAATTAATTAATTAAATGCTTAGACCTGAGTGATATCTTGAGTGAGCTAAAACGGTTCGTCACACAGACACAAGTAATAGACACAAGTAACAAAGACAAGTAATAGACACAAGTAATAGAGACAAGTAATAGACACAAGTAACAGATACAATTTACAGATACAAGTAACAGACACAAGTAACAAACACAAGTAACAGAGACAAGTAACAGAGACAGAGATACAAGTAATAGATACAAGTAATAGAGTAACAGATACAAGTTAAAGATCAAAGTAACAGAGACAAGTAACAGATACAAGTAACAGTGACACAGAGACAAGTAATATGTATAGGTGATAGAGACAAGAAATAGATACAAGTAACAGATAAAAGTAACAGATATATGTAGCAGATACAAGTAACAGCGATAGATAAAAGTAATAGAAATAACTGGAGATTTTTTATACATGGGTAGTGGGGTACTAATCCATAACAAGCAAAATAGAAAAAAAAATATAAAAAAAACAAAGCTTATCTAAAGGGGAAGAACACCGCCCTTTAAGCAATATCTATCAATAATAATAATAATAATAAGCATGTTGTTTCCCTTATTCGATATCAAACAAAATAATTAATTACCAATAATTAATTGACTAATTCTATATATGTTTTACTGATTCATGTTTTGCTAGGTACAATAAATAATTTTTTTATAGTATCAACTTAATCGGAGAATCGTTAAGGAAAAAATATTCAAGGGGAACAAACCCAACAAATTTAGCCATATCTGTGAATACTGATGGATTAGTTTCCCAAGGAAAATAATTTACAGTAATTAATATACTAATTGGTTACTATTTTTTATTGATTTATGTCTTCTATACGCCAATTAATAACTGTTTCAACTCTATTCGAGAATGGATGTGAGAGACTGACAAACAGAGTGAGTTGATATAAGCTTTGTAAAATCCGGTGAACAGAATACATAAGTATAAATAAGCGAAGCAATTTTAGCGTCTGTCCGTCCGTCCCGTTTATATCTCAGGAACTAGAAGAGAAAATGAAAATTGGACATCATAATATTTTAGATCATTCAAAGTTCTGATGCAACGACTACTTTTTTCTTTTCCGAAAGTGAACCCTTTAATTTAAAAAATGCAAGCAGATTTTTCAAAAATTACACCACTTTTCACTGAAAAACTTCAGGGGAGGTAACTTTTTTTAAATGTCATGGACTTCTTCATTAATAACTCAAGCTTTATTCATAGATTCGAGCATTGGTATATATGTCGCACCATCTCAAATTTTATCATTAGTAAATTTAAAATGAAAAAGGGTTGTACCAGGTGGGAGAGGCGATGCATGCGATCGCCCTCCGCCCATCAGACAAAACAATACTTTTACTTTTTGTATTTTAGTTGAAAAATTACAAAATTTAAAATATAATCTGCCAATATAATAGATATATTCTATAATAAATATATTCTATAAATTAAATTCTTATGTGGAGTCGCCCCACCCCCTATTATTTAATGTCAAATGCAATCATTAGCAGAAATTATAAAAAGGAGCGAGGATTAATCGTTTTCACTCTACCACCCCTCCCCCTTTCCAAACGAAAACATGACGTTTTAAAACAGAATAGTCTAATATGGCGACAGGGTTAATGTAATTGCACATGAATTTATCATAATTATTAAAAAAAAAAGACTTTGCTTTGGAAAATTTAGAATTCATACGAAATTTTTCAGTATAAGAGTAGCGATTGAGTTGAGTTCTGAACCCAAATATTCTTTTCCTAATCGCCTTTTTCCAACCTTTACTCAATATGATATTAGTCTAATTAAATAAATTTGGGACTATAGCTATCAATTTATACTTAAATCCTATAAATGCAAAACATAATTTAGAGTAGAATCTAACTGGTCCACTTAATTTCTCCTCCCACTTCCGAAATGTTTTGTTTAGAGCTTTGAAGTATTGTCCTGTAACAAAACAAAGTTACAAACATGCCTATTGAACAAAATGTATCACTTACAAATGAGCTTTTTTAAAATATATTATTTTTTGAATAGATGTTTTTTCGGGGGTGATACTCAAAGCCTTAATCTAAATCTGTGGGGTATATTATCTTTTCAGAGAACAAATCAGTTTTATTTGCAATGTAGTAAGGGCCTATACATTCATATTAGAATATTTTTTAAGTAAAAAATTATTCAAAAGGTCTTTTTCAATAGTATGAATAATGAGCTGTAGATGTCAGGAGAATCCGTTTCTGCAGTGAAGAAAGCAAGAAAACGCTTTTGGCATCGGTGCTTCGCCAAGCACCTGTTATGACATGATTAGGAATTAGTTATTTGTTTCGGGAATAGGGTAAAGTTTTAATTAGCGATAAGTGACGTGACAGATCTTTTAAAAATAAGAACGCTCTAAACGACGCTAGAAGGAGGACGCTTATTGTAAAGTAGTAGACTTGAGTACGACATTATTGACATCGGACGATTCCCTTTTGAGTATTAAACATATTGTTAGAACAACATATCAGCGTCGACTACATATTTGATAGTTTCGGCCTTTCGCCGGTGTTACTGAAGTGTTGAGTTCAGCGGTACCTACAGTCAGATCTACACTAGACAGATTGTCAAGAATCAACACCGCGCAGAGGTCTTAACAACGTGGCGACCCCTGACTCGGAGCTCACTGGCATCAACATCCAGAAGGATAGAAGCCCTCTGTTAGGAGGAGGCAGAAGTTACGTCACCGGCCTAGTCTGCAGCTAGACCCTGATTGTACAGCCACGTCGGCGAAGGAAAGCCAGTGAGATCCTGGACTCGTAGACCTAGGAGGTAACGAAATATAGATCTAGATCTACATTTGTAATTTGTAAACGCCCATACGTTGGGGCATCGTATTGAAGCCTGTAGTTCGGTATCGAGAAGGCTACAGTTTGCTGAAGGGAAGAAAACCGTCCTGTCGAAGACGTACTGAAGAGATATCGCCTGCCCGGCATCTTGAGAACGAACGTGAAGGTCACCTCTGCAAGGCCAAGATCGACCGTTGAGGTCACGCCCGCCAAAGAACTTTTGACGTAGGAGCCATCTTACTGCCTACGGCACTTAAGTACAGTAGTGCTAATTTGATCTACGTCTCGGCTGAATCTGTGCTACACGTTAGATAGCCAGATAGCCGGTATTTTAGCACTGGACTTTGACTTTGTCGCTGGGTCAACTGTTGGACCGTTCCAGTTTCACTTTGGACAGACGACCACCTGGAACCACCGTACCTGCCTTGGAACCAGCAACCGGACCAGACTCTACGTCACCGACGAACCGGAGCCAGACGACAGATCACCGTGAACCAGAACCAGACGCCGTACCACCGAAGAACCGGAGCCGTTGCAGACCAGTACCGAAGGACCTTGGAGAGCCGAAACGTTCGCTGTCCGTATCTCACCGCTAGGGAAGACATCGCCGTGAGCCTTGCCGCCGGGACAGACATTAGCGTTGGAAGAGTGGACCCGAGACTGACTGTGGAGTTATCGCAGCTTCTTAGACAGATAAGTCAAGTGTTATTTAACTACTTTCTCCTTAGATTAATTAGAGTCTGTATCCTTAAAATTAGGTGTAATCTAGCAAGAGGTCCAGATATACGTTTAGCTGTTAATTCGTCCTGTGTGTGAATGTGAATCAGTTAGTTAATCATTTTTAGTAACGTCATGTATTAATTGTTTGCAATACTCCTGTCTTAAGTCTTACTGTCAGACGAAAGTCTCATTCATTAGAACTAAATCTATAGTTTGGTGTTTAACGTATTTAGGTTTAATTTCATAGTTTATTTGTATGAGTAAGTTATATACACTCCTGGCTGTGAAAGCAGGTAAGAAGTAACTAAGATCTAGCGTAATCTAGACTAGATCTGGGGAACAATCGAGGTGAAGCCTGATTGCCCATTTGTAAATTTTAGTATTTGTAAATAGACAGGTTGGTCTATTTACCGGCGACTCGTGTGAGTAACACGTAGTCGGGTGTGTGTGCGTGTGTCGCACTGCGTATTCAGTCGGGTCAAAAGGGTAGCCTACACACTGGTACCAAGGATACTAAGTGTATCTTGGAAAGTACAGAAGTTATTATAAGTCGGATTTGGTAGTTTAGACGCCAAGGGTAGAGTGACGAATTTAATTTATTTGAATCAAGAGGTATTAGGTAGCCGCGGAGCGAGGTTACGCTCAAAAGGTAATTTGATTTATAGAACATAGGTAATAGACGCTATTAGGCCTGTGTGTAAGAGAATTTAAATAAAAAGCGAGGTAAAGTAACAAAGGTAATATGGCAGCTACTTCAGGTTACGACCTGGAAGAATTTAGAAAAAAGCTAATTCATGAAGCTAAGACAGAACTAGAACTGCGCGGCAAAGAACTAACTGCTTATGTACAGCAGATGGTGGCGGCAGAAGCAGAGCGCTTGGAGAAGGAAAGAAGTAGAGAAGCAGAACGCTTGGAGAGAGAGAAAGCTAGAGGCAGAGAAAAGGAAAAAGAAGAAGCAGATCGCATAGAGCGGGAAAAGGTTAGAGAGGCAGAAAAATTGGAAAGGGAAAAGGTTAGAGAGGCGGAACGGGTAGAGAGGGAGAAAAAAGAAGAGGCGGACAGAAAAGTGAGAATTCAAGTAGAACAGATGAGGATAGAGGCTGGTGTAAGTGGGCCCACCGAAGGAAACAGCAACAATAGTGCCAACATAGAAAGCCATAGTAGCGCCGCATGGATGAAGAAGAAAATCCAACCTTTTGCGGAAGACAAGGACGACATCGGCGACTATCTGAAACGCTTTGAAATTAAACTTGCAAAGTTTAATGTCCAGGAGAAGGAGTGGTCCGAAATCTTGTTGGACTTCGTACATGGGAAAGCCCTCACGATTTGCCAAAACCATGACCACGCCATGCAAAACAGCTATCAGGTGCTAAAGAAGGAACTGCTAAACGCATACGGGCACAACGCGGAAACATTCCGAAAGAAGTATTATGAAAACACTCCATCCAGCCAAGTTGATCCCCAAACAACTATCAACTCAGAGAAAGACTTCTTCACTAAATGGCTCGCATTCGAGAATGTAGAGAACACCTACGAGGGGTTGAAGAACTTCATTCTGATTGATAACTTTATCAATAAGTGCGACCCTCAGCTACAGTCCTTTGTAAAAGAAAGAAACCCTAAGGTAATTGAAGACTTGGTAGAAATCATTAGGACCTTTAAAAACGCGTACCCAAACAACCCACTTTCAGTTAGCGACCACAAAAAAGTCATTGACCTGGTAAATTATGTAAAGAGAAATGATGGTAATGATAGGGATTATGGTAGGAGAAATGATAGGTCCAGGGAACGTGGGAACAATGGTCGGGATAGTTATGAAGGCTTAAATGATAGACCTTGGGAAAATGAAAACAATGGCAGGGAAAGTTATGATAGGAGAATAGATAGACCTAAAGCGGGTGATAGAAACCTTAGGGATGTTACATGTTTTAACTGTCAGGAAAAGGGACACATGGCATACCAGTGTAAGAAACATAGAGGGAATGGAGCTGGCAATAGAAATGCACATGGTAATAGTGGCACTAGTGATAGGAGAGGTAATCGAGAAAACCGTAGACAAGAGAGGGATAATCGGCCACCGGATAGGGTTAATTTTGTAAGGAGCATCCAAGACAGGGATCGTGATAGTGGACATAGTGAGTTGTTATGACATGATTAGGAAGTAGGTAGGAATTAGTTATTTGTTTCGGGAATAGGGTAAAGTTTTAATTAGCGACAAGTGACGTGACAGATCTTTTAAAAAAATAAGAACGCTCTAAACGACGCTAGAAGGAGGACGCTTATTGTAAAGTAGTAGACTTGAGTACGACATTATTGACATCGGACGATTCCCTTTTGAGTATTAAACATATTGTTAGAACAACATATCAGCGTCGACTACATATTTGATTGTTTCGGCCTTTAGCCGGTGTTACTGAAGTGTTGAATTCAGCGTTACCTACAGTCAGATCTACACTAGACAGATTGTCAAGAATCAACACCGCGCAGAGGTCTTAACAACGTGGCGACCCCTGACTCGGAGCTCACTGGCATCAACGTTCAGAAGGATAGAAGCCCTCTGTTAGGAGGAGGCAGAAGTTAACGTCATCGGCCTAGTCTGCAGCTAGACCCTGATCATACAGCCACGTCGGCGAAGGAAAGCCAGTGAGATCCTGGACTCGTAGACCTAGGAGGTAACGAAATATAGATCTAGATCTACATTTGTAATTTGTAAACGCCCATAGGTTGGGGCATCGTATTGAAGCCTGTAGTTCGGTATCGAGAAGGCTACAGTTTGTGGAAGGGAAGAAAACCGTCCTGTCGAAGCCGTACTGAAGAGATATCGCCTGCCCGGCATCTTGAGAACGAACGTGAAGGTCACCTCTGCAAGGCCAAGATCGACCGTTGAGGTCACGCCAAAGAACTTGTGACGTAGGAACCATCTTACTGCCTACGGCACTTAAGTACAGTAGTGCTAATTTGATCTACGTCTCGGCTGAATCTGTGCTACACGTTAGATAGCCAGATAGCCGGTATTTTAGCACTGGACTTTGACTTTGTCGCTGGGTCAACTGTTGGACCGTTCCAGTTTCACTTTGGACAGACGACCACCTGGAACCACCGTACCTGCCTTGGAACCAGCAACCGGAACCAGACTCTACATCACCGACGAACCGGAGCCAGACGACAGATCACCGTGAACCAGAACCAGACGCCGTACCACCGAAGAACCGGAGCCGTTGCAGACCAGTACCAAAGGACCTTGGAGAGCCGAAACGTTCGCTGTCTTTATCTCACCGCTAGGGAAGACATCGCCGTGAGCCTTGCCGCCGGGACAGACATTAGCGTTGGAAGAGTGGACCCGAGACTGACTGTGGAGTTATCGCAGCTTCTTAGACAGATAAGTCAAGTGTTATTTAACTACTTTCTCCTTAGATTAATTAGAGTCTGTAGGGAAGTGACCACTCGCTAGATTATCACTACCAGGTTAAATCGTGGTGGATTGGGGATATCCTTAAAATTAGGTGTAATCTAGCAAGAGGTCCAGATATACGTTTAGCTGTTAATTCGTCCTGTATGTGAATGTGAATCATTTAGTTAATCATTTTTAGTAACGTCATGTATTAATTGTTTGCAATACTCCTGTCTTAAGTCTTACTGTCAGACGAAAGTCTCATTCATTAGAACTAGATCTATAGTTTGGTGTTTAACGTATTTAGGTTTAATTTCATAGTTTATTTGTATGAGTAAGTTATATACACTCCTGGCTGTGAAAGCAGGTAAGAAGTAACTAAGATCTAGCGTAATCTAGACTAGATCTGGGGAACAATCGAGGTGAAGCCTGATTGCCCATTTGTAATTGTAGTATTTGTAAATAGACAGGTTGGTCTATTTACCGGCGACTCGTGTGAGTAACACGTAGTCGGTTGAGTGTGCGTGTGTCGCACAGCGTATTCAGTCGGGTCAGAGTGTAGCCTACACACTGGTACCAAGGATACCAAGTGTATCTTGGAGAGTACAGAAGTTATTATAAGTCGGATTTGGTAGTTTAGACGCCAAGGGTAGAGTGACGAATTTAATTTATTTGAATCAAGAGGTATTAGGTAGCCGCGGAGCGAGGTTACGCTCAAAAGGTAATTTGATTTATAGAACATAGGTAATAGACGCTATTAGGCCTGTGTGTAAGAGAATTTAAATAAAAAGCGAGGTAAAGTAACAAAGGTAATATGGCAGCTACTTCAGGTTACGACCTGGAAGAATTTAGAAAAAAGCTAATTCATGAAGCTAAGACAGAACTAGAACTGCGCGGCAAAGAACTAACTGCTTATGTACAGCAGATGGTGGCGGCAGAAGCAGAGCGCTTGGAGAAGGAAAGAAGTAGAGAAGCAGAACGCTTGGAGAGAGAGAAAGCTAGAGGCAGAGAAAAGGAAAAAGAAGAAGCAGATCGCATAGAGCGGGAAAAGGTTAGAGAGGCAGAAAAATTGGAAAGGGAAAAGGTTAGAGAGGCGGAACGGGTAGAGAGGGAGAAAAAAGAAGAGGCGGACAGAAAAGTGAGAATTCAAGTAGAACAGATGAGGATAGAGGCTGGTGTAAGTGGGCCCACCGAAGGAAACAGCAACAATAGTGCCAACATAGAAAGCCATAGTAGCGCCGCATGGATGAAGAAGAAAATCCAACCTTTTGCGGAAGACAAGGACGACATCGGCGACTATCTGAAACGCTTTGAAATTAAACATGCAAAGTTTAATGTCCAGGAGAAGGAGTGGTCCGAAATCTTGTTGGACTTCGTACATGGGAAAGCCCTCACGATTTGCCAAAACCATGACCACGCCATGCAAAACAGCTATCAGGTGCTAAAGAAGGAACTGCTAAACGCATACGGGCACAACGCGGAAACATTCCGAAAGAAGTATTATGAAAACACTCCATCCAGCCAAGTTGATCCCCAAACAACTATCAACTCAGAGAAAGACTTCTTCACTAAATGGCTCGCATTCGAGAATGTAGAGAACACCTACGAGGGGTTGAAGAACTTCATTCTGATTGATAACTTTATCAATAAGTGCGACCCTCAGCTACAGTCCTTTGTAAAAGAAAGAAACCCTAAGGTAATTGAAGACTTGGTAGAAATCATTAGGACCTTTAAAAACGCGTACCCAAACAACCCACTTTCAGTTAGCGACCACAAAAAAGTCATTGACCTGGTAAATTATGTAAAGAGAAATGATGGTAATGATAGGGATTATGGTAGGAGAAATGATAGGTCCAGGGAACGTGGGAACAATGGTCGGGATAGTTATGAAGGCTTAAATGATAGACCTTGGGAAAATGAAAACAATGGCAGGGAAAGTTATGATAGGAGAATAGATAGACCTAAAGCGGGTGATAGAAACCTTAGGGATGTTACATGTTTTAACTGTCAGGAAAAGGGACACATGGCATACCAGTGTAAGAAACATAGAGGGAATGGAGCTGGCAATAGAAATGCACATGGTAATAGTGGCACTAGTGATAGGAGAGGTAATCGAGAAAACCGTAGACAAGAGAGGGATAATCGGCCACCGGATAGGGTTAATTTTGTAAGGAGCATCCAAGACAGGGATCGTGATAGTGGACATAGTGAGTTGTTATGACATGATTAGGAAGTAGGTAGGAATTAGTTATTTGTTTCGGGAATAGGGTAAAGTTTTAATTAGCGACAAGTGACGTGACAGATCTTTTAAAAAAATAAGAACGCTCTAAACGACGCTAGAAGGAGGACGCTTATTGTAAAGTAGTAGACTTGAGTACGACATTATTGACATCGGACGATTCCCTTTTGAGTATTAAACATATTGTTAGAACAACATATCAGCGTCGACTACATATTTGATTGTTTCGGCCTTTAGCCGGTGTTACTGAAGTGTTGAATTCAGCGTTACCTACAGTCAGATCTACACTAGACAGATTGTCAAGAATCAACACCGCGCAGAGGTCTTAACAACGTGGCGACCCCTGACTCGGAGCTCACTGGCATCAACGTTCAGAAGGATAGAAGCCCTCTGTTAGGAGGAGGCAGAAGTTAACGTCATCGGCCTAGTCTGCAGCTAGACCCTGATCATACAGCCACGTCGGCGAAGGAAAGCCAGTGAGATCCTGGACTCGTAGACCTAGGAGGTAACGAAATATAGATCTAGATCTACATTTGTAATTTGTAAACGCCCATACGTTGGGGCATCGTATTGAAGCCTGTAGTTCGGTATCGAGAAGGCTACAGTTTGTGGAAGGGAAGAAAACCGTCCTGTCGAAGCCGTACTGAAGAGATATCGCCTGCCCGGCATCTTGAGAACGAACGTGAAGGTCACCTCTGCAAGGCCAAGATCGACCGTTGAGGTCACGCCAAAGAACTTGTGACGTAGGAACCATCTTACTGCCTACGGCACTTAAGTACAGTAGTGCTAATTTGATCTACGTCTCGGCTGAATCTGTGCTACACGTTAGATAGCCAGATAGCCGGTATTTTAGCACTGGACTTTGACTTTGTCGCTGGGTCAACTGTTGGACCGTTCCAGTTTCACTTTGGACAGACGACCACCTGGAACCACCGTACCTGCCTTGGAACCAGCAACCGGAACCAGACTCTACATCACCGACGAACCGGAGCCAGACGACAGATCACCGTGAACCAGAACCAGACGCCGTACCACCGAAGAACCGGAGCCGTTGCAGACCAGTACCAAAGGACCTTGGAGAGCCGAAACGTTCGCTGTCTTTATCTCACCGCTAGGGAAGACATCGCCGTGAGCCTTGCCGCCGGGACAGACATTAGCGTTGGAAGAGTGGACCCGAGACTGACTGTGGAGTTATCGCAGCTTCTTAGACAGATAAGTCAAGTGTTATTTAACTACTTTCTCCTTAGATTAATTAGAGTCTGTAGGGAAGTGACCACTCGCTAGATTATCACTACCAGGTTAAATCGTGGTGGATTGGGGATATCCTTAAAATTAGGTGTAATCTAGCAAGAGGTCCAGATATACGTTTAGCTGTTAATTCGTCCTGTATGTGAATGTGAATCATTTAGTTAATCATTTTTAGTAACGTCATGTATTAATTGTTTGCAATACTCCTGTCTTAAGTCTTACTGTCAGACGAAAGTCTCATTCATTAGAACTAGATCTATAGTTTGGTGTTTAACGTATTTAGGTTTAATTTCATAGTTTATTTGTATGAGTAAGTTATATACACTCCTGGCTGTGAAAGCAGGTAAGAAGTAACTAAGATCTAGCGTAATCTAGACTAGATCTGGGGAACAATCGAGGTGAAGCCTGATTGCCCATTTGTAATTGTAGTATTTGTAAATAGACAGGTTGGTCTATTTACCGGCGACTCGTGTGAGTAACACGTAGTCGGTTGAGTGTGCGTGTGTCGCACAGCGTATTCAGTCGGGTCAGAGTGTAGCCTACACACTGGTACCAAGGATACCAAGTGTATCTTGGAGAGTACAGAAGTTATTATAAGTCGGATTTGGTAGTTTAGACGCCAAGGGTAGAGTGACGAATTTAATTTATTTGAATCAAGAGGTATTAGGTAGCCGCGGAGCGAGGTTACGCTCAAAAGGTAATTTGATTTATAGAACATAGGTAATAGACGCTATTAGGCCTGTGTGTAAGATAATTTAAATAAAAAGCGAGGTAAAGTAACATAAAGGTAATATGGCAGCTACTTCAGGTTACGACCTGGAAGAATTTAGGAAAAAGCTAATTCATGAAGCTAAGACAGAACTAGAACTGCGCGGCAAAGAACTAACTGCTTATGTACAGCAGATGGTGGCGGCAGAAGCAGAGCGCTTGGAGAAGGAAAGAAGTAGAGAAGCAGAACGCGTGGAGAGAGAGAAAGCTAGAGGCAGAGAAAAAGAAAAAGAAGAAGCAGATCGCATAGAGCGGGAAAAGGTTAGAGAGGCAGAAAAATTGGAAAGGGAAAAGGTTAGAGAGGCGGAACGGGTAGAGAGGGAGAAAAAAGAAGAGGCGGACAGAAAAGTGAGAATTCAAGTAGAACAGATGAGGATAGAGGCTGGTGTAAGTGTGCCCACCGAAGGAAACAGCAACAATAGTGCCAACATAGAAAGCCATGGTAGCGCCGCATGGATGAAGAAGAAAATCCAACCTTTTGCGGAAGACAAGGACGACATCGGCGACTATCTGAAACGCTTTGAAATTAAACTTGCAAAGTTTAATGTCCAGGAGAAGGAGTGGTCCGAAATCTTGTTGGACTTCGTACATGGGAAAGCCCTCACGATTTGCCAAAACCACGACCACTCCATGCAAAACAGCTATCAGGTGCTAAAGAAGGAACTGCTAAACGCATACGGGCACAACGCGGAAACATTCCGAAAGAAGTATTATGAAAACACTCCATCCAGCCAAGTTGATCCCCAAACAACTATCAACTCAGAGAAAGACTTCTTCACTAAATGGCTCGCATTCGAGAATGTAGAGAACACCTACGAGGGGTTGAAGAACTTCATTCTGATTGATAACTTTATCAATAAGTGCGACCCTCAGCTACAGTCCTTTGTAAAAGAAAGAAACCCGAAGGTAATTGAAGACTTGGTAGAAATTATTGGGATCTTTAAAAACGCGTACCCAAACAACCCACTTTCAGTTAGCGACCACAAAAAAGTCATTGACCTGGTAAATTATGTAAAGAGAAATGATGTTAGTGATAGGGATTATGGTAGGAGAAATGATAGGTCCAGGGAACGTGGGAACAATGGTGGGGATAGTTATGATGGCATAAAGGATAGATCCTGGGAAAATGAAAACAATGGCAGGGAAAGTTATGATAGGAGAATAGATAGACCTAAAGCGGGTGATAGAAACCTTAGGGATGTTACATGTTTTAACTGTCAGGAAAAGGGACACATGGCATACCAATGTAAGAAACATAGAGGGAATGGAGCTGGCAATAGAAATGCACAGGGTAATAGTGGCACTAGTGATAGGAGAGGTAATCAAGAAAACCGTAGACAAGAGAGGGATAATCGGCCACCGGATAGGGTTAATTTTGTAAGGAGCATTCAAGACAGGGATCGTGATAGTGGACATAGTGAACCAGATGAAGAAATTAATTACGTTGATTGTGGGGAAGATAGATTTAAACTATATCCAGGTATGATAAATAATAAACAGGTAAATGTGATCCGGGACACAGCTAGCAGTACACTCGCAGTTCGAGGGGGATTAGTGAAATCTAAGGATTATTTAGGCTATACCAAATCATTCAGATTGGCAGACGGCGCAGTTAAGAGGTTCGAAGCATGCAAAGTGTTCCTTCGATCTCCATTATACACAGGGTATTGCGAGGGTGTAGCCATGCCGAGGTTATCTAGAGATGTTTTACTTGGAAATGTAGCAGGTGTCAGCGCCGCTTCTGACAAACAGGTTAGAAGTTGGAAAAGCAGGTATGGCAACATGAGGCGAAATAAACCTAGAAATGACAGAATTTGTTTTAACTGCCATAAACATGGGCACATCGCTAAAGACTGTTGGAGTAGGGCAGAACAGTCTAAACAGAAGATTGCGAGTTCGGATAGGAGGCGCAGGTCTATATCCGATAGTGATGATAGAAGAGATGACTATGGTAGCGGTAATCGCAAGTCATACAGAGGTAGAAGGCCACAAGCGGGCTATAGTGGGGTAAGAAGAGATGTTAACTCCAGTTGGAGAGAACAAATGTATGAGTCGTGTAGATAGCCTGTGAAACATAGCACTATGAGACCATAGTGTGTAAATAAGTTGGATTTTATTTAAATTGTTTATTCTAAATTAATTGACCTAACTAGTAGTTATAACTAGACGGGTATTAGGTTGTGTTAAGGTATCTTTGAATATGATACCTATGTTATAATGTATATGCGATTGCGTTATTATTAGATTAGCTCATGTTGGTTATTGATTTCGGGTAGTATGTATGGATTGTAGGTATGTTGGTATGAATAGAAAGGGCATTTATAAGGCGACGATGTAGTTACATCACGAAAAAGTAAGTTTTATAATTTATTCTTTGTATTTGATCATGATCATACATCAGTAAAGAGTTAGGTCGTGTGGGGACAAGTAAGTGGAGAGAGAAAATTAAATACACTTGTAAATGCCCGAAAGAACGTTAGGTGTATAGTGGGAGAACGAGTAGTGATAAATGTCGATTTGTCATATTAGGTAAATTGTCTGTCCTGACGTGTGAGGGAAAGCGGTGTAACCTCTGGAACGTGATGTGATGAAGTATAGATAGACACACCTATAGTGTCAGCGCAAACGAACTATGTCTGCGGTCACCTATGGCACATAGTTATTTGTTTCGGGAATAGGGTAAAGTTTTAATTAGCGACAAGTGACGTGACAGATCTTTTAAAAATAAGAACGCTCTAAACGACGCTAGAAGGAGGACGCTTATTGTAAAGTAGTAGACTTGAGTACGACATTATTGACATCGGACGATTCCCTTTTGAGTATTAAACATATTGTTAGAACAACATATCAGCGTCGACTACATATTTGATAGTTTCGGCCTTTCGCCGGTGTTACTGAAGTGTTGAGTTCAGCGGTACCTACAGTCAGATCTACACTAGACAGATTGTCAAGAATCAACACCGCGCAGAGGTCTTAACACACCCCACTGAGGGAGCTTTCAGCGCTCACCCCCAGGCTCCCTAGCTGTCAAGCGAAAGGCCTCAACATGACTGTTTTGTGTTTTTTTTTTCGCCGGTTGAGAAACTGAGAAACGCTGCTTTTTTTTTTTTAATTCTCATATATTTATATATCTATATATGCTGTACGCACGTTTATGCATAGGGTTAGGGTTTACTGGGCGTTAGGGTTGGCGTTTTGAAAAAAATTTCTCCCCCTCCAAAGTTCTGGATCCGCTAGTGCCCCTATCCTTCTCTTTTCTATTATGTTACGTTTATCTTTAGGTTCCTTTATGGCTCCATCACATTTCTACAAATCACTTTCCCTTATTTTTCTCTTTTACTTTATTACGTTGCTTGAAGAACGTAAACGGGATCTGCAGATATCAAAGTGCAACCAAATAGTAGATAACTGCTATTAATTGTTGGTGTGAGAATGAGACACACGTTATATCAGCGCCACTAATAGACACAAGTAACACGAGCAATAGTAACAGAAAAAAGTAGAAAAGGCGCCAGTAAAAGACACAAATGATATGAGCGCCAGTAACACAAAAAAGTAACAGGGGCGCTAGTAGCAGACACTTGTAACATAGGCGCAAGTAGCAGTTACAAGTACCGTGGGCGCTAGTAACAGACACAAGTAAGATGGGCGCCTGCTACAGACACTTGTAACATAGGCGCAAGTAGCAGTTACAAGTACTGTGGGCGCTTGTAACAGACACGAGTAACATGGACGCCTGCAACAGACGCTCGTAACATAGGCGCAAGTAGCAGTTACAAGTACCGTGGGCGCTTGTAACAGACACTCGTAACATAGGCGCAAGTAGCAGTTACAAGTACCGTGGGCGCTAGTAACAGACACAAGTAACATGGGCGCCTGCAACAGACACTTGTAAGATAGGCGCAAGTAGCAGTTACAAGTACCGTGGGCGCTAGTAACACACACAAGTAACATGGGCGCCTGCTACAGACACTTGTAACATAGGCGCAAGTAGCAGTTACAAGTACCGTGGGCGCTAGTAGGCCTAACAGACACAAGTAACATGGGCTCCTGCAACAGACACTTGTAACATGGGTGCCAGTAACAGATACTAGTACCATGGGCGCTAGTAACAGAGACAAGTATCATGGGCGACTGTAACACACACACGTAACATGGGCGCTAGTAACACACACATGTAACATAAGAGCCAATAGCAGACTTAAGTAACATGAGCGCATACACATAAGTAACATACACTTGTAACATAGCGCCAACAACATATACTTGTAACATAGGCGCAAGCAATTGACACTATTAACGTAAACGCCAGTAACAAACACTAATAACAAGGCCGTTAGTAACAGACACCAGTGACATGGGCATCAGTTACAGACACAATTTACACGGGCGCCAGCAACAGACACAATTAACATGGGTTCCAGAAAAGACATAAATAATATAGGCGCCAGTAACAGAAACAGGCAACAATAGCGCCAGTATTAGACACAGATAGCATGGACGCCAGTAACAGACACAATTAGTAGGCTTTAGGCGCCAGTAACAGATAGGCCTACAATTAGTAGGCTTTAGGTGCCAGTAACAGATACAAGTAACATGGGAGCCAGTAACAGACACAAATAACAAAGGAGCTAGTAAAAGTGCTAAGAAGGGGGCAATATTATAACCCCGCCATGCACACCGCCATCCAAGATCGTGCAGAAGGTGCGCACTATTAGTGACTAGACTAGGCAGGATGTTGACATTAGGGAAGAAGAAGAGAACGATTTCCGCCCAAGTCTAGAGCCGAAATGAAGATGCTGCGCTCAAGGCAGATGTCCTATGTGTTTGACATGTCTCCATGTAATTAAACAGCCATATACCTCTTTGAGTTGCCTCCCTTAAGTTATTACAATATATATATATTGAGACACTCTTCAAATACAAAAACAAAATTTAATAAAATACTCTGAAAGACACAAAGATAAAGGCACATTCCTCATCCCATATGCTAGGACAAATTTGTACAAATACTCCTTCTTCCCTAGTGCTATTAGAGCATGGAATGGGTTGCCTGAGCTAGCCAGGAAAACCAGTGACTTGGCAGAATTTAAGTCATTGGTTAATATGCATGACTAAATGCATGACGCGTAGGACGTAATCATCTTCTTTTTTGAAGTAACGTCTGTATTATATAAGATAAGATAAGACAGAGAGACAGAGAGATGAAAAGAGAGAAAAGCAAGACAAAGATGTATCTTGTGATACTAGATCGTGTAAACACTCAATTATTAGGGCTACCCTCCCCCCTCCTAAAACGCAGTGGCTTCGATTGGTAAAAATCGACAAAGATCTCATTTGGATTTCGTTACGACGAAGGATATACACCGGCCAATTTTTTTTTATATTATTAAATATTAAATTTAATTTTACCAAACTAAGATTCTCACACTTTATTTCACACATATCGTTAACTAAATACTATGATATGGTACAGCATAAGTTACCCCGTTAAAACTAATAGTGAATACTTAAAAGAGTCATATCATTATAAATTACTTATTGAAAAGACTTACCGGGCGAGTCAATTCTCCAGAACATTGACAATAAAGAAGATAAACAACCTTTGACTCAATTTTAATCCTACCATAGATCGTCGATGTGTTGTTTATGTCGGTCGAGAGATAATAAGTTTCGCTAAAACTGATCCTAATAGAGACATATTTTTATATTAAAATTAACATCTTTTTTTTCTACGCCAAACTAAAATAATTAAAAAAATATTCAAGCTAGCACAAACATCAGGCAATTGTATGTATTTAGCATATCTCTTTCTCTCTCTCTCTCTCTCTCTCTGTCTCTGTCTCTCTCTATCTCTCTATATCTATATCTATATCTATATCTATATATATATATCTATATCTATATCTATATATATATATATATATATATATATATATATATATATATATATATATATATATATATATATATAATACAAAAGATACATTCACATCAAATTCTCTCATACGTGTGAAATGTTTATATCAGATAGTTGAATTTTATTTACTGATTTGATTGCTAAATAAACAAAATAATTTTTGTGTCTCATTGTCTTTGTATAATCAGAGTCTTAATTGTATCTCAATAGTGATGGTAAATTAGCAAAATCCAGACCTAACCCAGAGGTTTTTAATTTGTATTTTATTTCTAAAATCGTTTTAACTTTCTTATAAATGTTTCTATTACGAATGCTTCTTTCGAACAGTTGCCCAAATGTGGTTAGTTTTTACCATTGGCCTTACTGTATAGCAGCCCTCAGCCCTGGATGACAAATGTGGTCTTCATCGAACCACGATGAAAGAACTATACATAACTAGCAGCATAAATGCTTTTATGAAGCTTATTGTTACTTTGAATGTGTGTCCAGGTTTACAAATTTGCCTATGTTTAGATATGTGACTATAGCTTTCTTGTTCACCGTCTCTCTTCAACTAGTGCGGTCTAGGACAGAGAGAAAACATGGGCCTCAGCTCTTGAAGAAAAGAGTGCCATACGAAAAATGGCCAGCTCCTCTACCACCAAAACGAAAGCCACCTTGACATGCAATATATGTGGACGGGAGTGTCTCTCCGAAATGGTGCTCCACTGCCACATGAAAAAGTGTTCGAGATGAACCATAGTCGTTCTACGACTGAAGGAGGCCAACGGAACATACACAAGTAACATGGCCGCTAGTAAAGTAACATGGGTGCCAGATACAGACACAAGTAGGACTAACATAGGTGCCAGTATGCCCAGTAACCCCTATGGCATAGTCTATGATTTGGAAACATTATCTTAATGGAAACTATCAGAAAATGGCTTAATTTATTTCATGAATTTGCGTGAATAAATAGTACTGTGATAATACATTAAAATATATCTAATAGGCCCCTATATGTCAGTTGATCAATCGCGGATAACAAATTAATTCCGATTTCCAGTCTAGATATAATATATATATATATATATATATATATATATATATATATATATATATATATATATATATAATATATATATATATATATATATATAATATATATATATATATATATATATATATATATATATATATATATATATATATATATATATATATATATATATATATATATATATATAGGTCTGTGGTCTAAGGTTTATGGCATTCTCTACAATTCCAGCGATAAAGGATGAGTGCAATATTTCACAAGACCACGCAAAACTCGGCAGTTTCGATCTGCATATTTTGCAACATCTTATGCAAACAACGCCGTTGTCCGCCCCAGTCTTCGGCCAGGGTCATCTGAGTCTCAAATAGTGTGTCCTGCTACTTTGAAGAAGGATTTTTGACAGAGGGTCATGTCTTAAAATATGATGAAACCACTAGCAGATCAAAAAGTTTGAAAGAGGGGGGGGGGGAGGCGATTTTTTCCAAACCCTACCCCTAACTCCCGCCCCCCCCCCCCCAAAAAAAAAAAAAAAAAAAACAAACACATCATTTCGTAAAAAAGAAAATCCTTTAGTTTAGTGTTCCGTAAATTGTAAATAAAATAAATGAGAAATGGACGAGCTCTCATCCAAATCACAGGAAGATGACGCTTACTATAAGCTATCCCGACAAGACCATTGCAACGTCTAATCTTTCGACTCAGGACCGGACACAACAGAATGAGACAACACATGTACCGGAAGCTCAAAATTGGAACCAGTGAAATCTGCCCATGTGGAGTATCACCAGAGAATGCCGACCACGTCCTCCAAAACTGCTCTCTTTACCAAGAGGCCCGTATAAGACACTGGCCCCAAAACACCCCAATAGAAAGAAAACTATATATATAGAGGGCTCCATGATTTGGAAACCACTGCGCAGTTCATCTCATGTCTTGGTCTAGTCATCTGAACACTCCAACATAACAATGAGAACAAAGAAGAAGAAATGTTCCGTAGTCTATAGCGCGCTGCAGTTTACGCGATAATTTTAGAAACTTCTTAATTAATTTTTGTTTTAAGTTATGTTCCACTATATGTAGCCTATACTAAATAGATTTTTTTCTCTTTTTTTGTGTAAATTTAGTAGCTAGTAGGCTATGTCAACACTTAGCAATACAATTTGTGTTTGTTACTATTAATAGTGAATAGTTCTAAAAATGGTGTATTATTTTTATGAAAAAAAAACTGCTTTGATTTTAAAAATTAAATTTTCGCTTTCAGAAAACAAAAGTAGACGTTGCATCAGAACTTTGAATGGTCTAAAATATCAGGATGTCGGATTTTCAATATCTTTTCTAGATCTAGTTTACGAAACCTAAACGGGACGGACGAACAGACAGACTACGAACAAAACTAGTAGCGTCTATTTCCTTTTCGGGGGCCGCTAAAAACAGATGCAGTTTTACATAATACTATGAAAATATCTATATTATTGATTTATTCGCTTACTTGCGAGTGGTGATACTATTTTTACATATTGCTTTAATAAGTTAAAAAACTAGATCTAGAAAGCATTCACACAATTCAATTTTAATAAAATGTCTCAGCAAATGGACCTGGAACGAGTTGAGGATTCCTTAACATCTTTCTTATTAAAAACTGTTTTTATTGAAAGGAAAAATGTAAAAATTCTCTATTATAATGATAATATTAGAACTACTAGATTTTACTAGATCTAAATCTAGAGTTAAGAGTAAGAGACTTATATATTAAGAGTAATTTTCTAAGAAAGTTCGTCGATGAGTGAGAGTGAGAAAACTGATTTAAACTCCTCCAGTGGCTCAACTAGAAAGTATTTATTGATGTTATTAGATCAAATCTAGTATTAGTGAACACCCCACAATTATTTAATAAAAAGAGCCTTTATTTTGATAGCTATGACTTGACTATTGATGAAATTAGATTGTTTTTGATTATATGCTCCCAGTCCATTTTATCTATGATTTACTAGATTCTAGAACTGTTTCTAAAGATACATTTGGCATTTTGGTTTCATTTACTAATTTACTTTAGTCTGAGAAACAAGGGTTTTAAACGGGTTCAAAGAGCACTGGTAAGATGATGCTATTTTTTTTTTCTAGGACAGAAGTCGGAAGGAGGGTATATATATGTCAGGTCATCTAGATCTACTAGGTAGTTCACAGTATATATAATTATATATATATAGCCCTTTGTTAAGTTGAGGGTTTAGCAGAAAAGGGAGCAATTAAGAGTGGGAAAAGTAACACTAAGCTGTCGGTTTTGAGTTGGTTTACAAAGAAATTGATATATTTTAAAAAAAATTTGAAGTGAATACATGTTTAAATAGTAACATGAAGTGTTTGTTCGTTTACTGCGAGTGTTCTCTAAGTTACAAAGGGGGAAGGATGTTTGTTAATGTTAGCACTGGACCTCAGTGACCTGACCCTCTTCAACATCATATTTTATTGTAGCTATGCAAAGCGTAACAAAACAACATTATATATATATATATATAATATCTATAGTCTATAGATTTGTATTGACAAATGTATATGATGAGTTTAAAGATGTTTCCAGTTTTTTCCTAGGACTAACCATGTCATAGTTCTAAACATTGAAACGTTAAAATTGGAGCAGAAGCGCTTAACTTGCTCGCAAGATGTAAATTACCATAGATCTAGATTTCTAGAAGATCTAGATTCTAGATCTACTTGATGATCTATATATATATATAATCTAGATTTTAGAGTACTATAGTCTACTTAGATTCTAGATCTAGATTTCTGGCTCTGTTCACTCTGGACTAACTACTCCTAAACTAGATATAGTCAGTTTTAGTTCTAAGTCTAGTTTCTAATTAGTGTAGTAATCTAGTATTTTACTCTATTACTATTGTATTACTCTAGAGTCAAGATCTTATTGTAGATTAGATCTAAATACCATGCTTTAGACGCCTATAGAATATAGAAGCATAGATACTAAGGTAGTACTAGACTGTGCTTTCCTCAAGAGTAGTTTCTTTGTCCTATCCGTCCATTTAGCTTGGATCACAAAATTTGATCTAGAAGATTTTTTTCCGCCTGCCTTGTAGCATTCTGAGATGCTTTCAATAGATGTGTGTTCAGTGTGTTGGGCCTGGTCTAGTCAATCTAAATATCCATTATTTTGTTTTGAAGCATGATGTTTTTAATAGGCCATCTCAAACTTACCCACACTTTGAAAAAATGTTTACTAATGGAAATCAATATTGTCATTAAATCGTATCAATACAAAGATAAATATTTTTTCACTTAAAAACATATAAATAAATATAATAAAAAGTAGGCTGACTTTGGCAAAAGAAAGTTTTTCTTTGGTTCTAAAAAATAATTTTTAATGTATTTTTAGGAATCTGCTCAGTATGAAGATTTGTCTCAAGTCCTTAAGAACATTTTCATGAAATCTGGAATTCCACTGCAAGGAATAGATGCATTAAGAGTAAATGCTGAGTTATTTACTAGCATTTTTGTTATGTAAGTCGGATATGTACATGTACACTTTTTATTTCTTTTTTATTTATTTTCTAGTGCTAGTAAAAGGCATCCTTTTTATTGGAATTAGTTTTAATAAAGAGGATTTCAGATTAGAGGCGAAAAACTGGCAAGTGTCTGTAGTTTTAAAAACTTTGGTGCTCTTGTTTCACATGCAGGAACCAAACCTGAACAACTGGCCAGATTTGCACTGTCCACAGCAGCACTTGTAAAACTCAAAACAATCTGGAAAGACAAAAGCATAGCCCTCAGGGCCTCAACACTAAAACCAGACTGATGCGTTCCTTGTCATGGCCACATAAATGTATTGTTGCGAATTTTGGATGCTAACTACGTAACTAGAGAGGATGACTCTAGCTATGGAATTGAGATGCTATAGAAGGATCCTAGTTATTACCTCTCACAAATGAAGAGATTAGAAACAGGATCACAACAGCAATGGAGCCAGACCATGACCTGCAAACCTTGTCGAAAAACGCAAGCTGATACTTTATGGCCATATCACAAGGTGAAGAGGTTTTCACACTCTTCAAGTTCAAGGGCCTGTTATTAATAATGTCTTTTTGTGTGCTGTATGCTGAACACAAGTTGTGAAATCCAGAGAGAAATTGGGGTTATGGGGTGTAGTAGAAGTAGAATACTCTAATCTATTTGGTAATTAGAAGAAAGTTTAGTAGTAAATAGTGATGTCTGGCTTTGATTTGAATCTTTATCGTAGGCCACAGGATGATTCTCACAACAGCATATCTTCTGCTGAATATTTCTCTTTGATCCTTGATGAAAAGCTTGGCTGGCTGACCTTTTTGTATGACGTAAGTTTGGCTTATTTATAATTATGATTATGCTTCTTACCATTAAGAGTTATCCATCACTTTAGTGTGTCGCTTTTAATAAAAAAAAATTTTTTTTAATTTCTTGAAAAATTACATTTGAATAAGAGCATTTTGTTTGGTCAGATATAGTGTTTTTGATAATTGTGTAACCAAATGATTGTTCTCTAGCAAATAATGCTGTTTTGTCTTTATTCTTTTAATACCCTTTGTTAGTAAAGATAATTTTAAAAAGAAAATAATTTTATCATTGTCAGCTTCTTGCAAGTGTCAGAGTTCCAGTTGCCAACAGATTTTTGGAGAAGCTGTTGACATATGTAACAGACAAGTCAGTAGAGGAATGCCAAGTGTCAAATGTTAAATTGCTAGTACTTGGACTGACATTGGTTCATACACTTCTTTTAGATCTAGTCAGTCCTCAACAAGCTCGTCATCAAGGTGAGAAAATAACAAAAGAGTTGGAGTAAGTTTGTAATGCAACAATATTTTAACACGATTATCTAATGAAAATCTTTAAATATTGCCCATGCTTTATGTCTTAAATTTTAAATTAGGATGGCTTTAAGATTTCTTTCATTAAAAAAAAATACATTTTTGTGTGACAATCTTCATTTCTGAGCAACATTCAAAACGTTTTATAAATCATAGTTAAACTTTCACTGCTATCTGACACAGGCCATGCCTCTTGAAATTGCCAAGTTGGCCAGTGACAAGGGAATAGGGATTCATGAAAAAAAAGATTTTATATACAACTCTTTTTTTGGGACCTTAAGTGACCAGTTATTACCTAGTGATAATTAATTTCTTAATCACTATATTGGTTGTTACTGTACCAAATTATTACTTGATGTTTTGTTATTTTTCAGATGAGCTATCAGAAAAATTTGAAAGAAAGTCTAAGGATTTTCAGCTCCATGTGACCTATTTGTCACAGCTAAACATTCGGTGTATGAATCTTTTGAAGAAACATCTGAACTCTGACCTCATCCTCTCTCTTGTTGTAGCTGAAGATCAACTTTTCAGTCAGCTTGTTCACTTGCTGTCCATGTCTGTCATGATATTCAACCCATGCTTGCTGGAAACAGATGTCACGAAAATGTTGTGTTCTATGTGCAAAGGAAAAGTTACAATCCCTGAGAAAGCAGTTTCATTGGATAAAAATAATAGAAAGACCAGAAAAAAAGTGGGCAAAGTATTTTTCAATAAGCCAGTTGAAATGATCAGCATTGATCTGAATAAATATCACAGTTTGGTAAAAATGAAAAAAGTGGAAGATGTTAGCAGTGGTTGCAAACCAGGTGAAGAGAATTTAGATATACACAAAGACGGTGAAATCAGTTTGATGAACAATGCTAAGAATGTTGATTTTAAGAAAGAAGATTTAACGTGCGATAGCAAAATGAGTTTTGAGATGGATAAAGTTGGCATTAAATGTGATGAGCTACCAAATTCTGAGAAAGTGTACAATATTGCGTTGACAACATTGACCCATCTGAAACATGAAATGACTACATCATTATACTGTGACTTGTTGAGCTTCTATTGTTCTGTTGATAAGTGCCATACCCCTTGTTTGTACCGTTTGCTGAGACGTTTCTTGACCAATGAAAGTGAAATCAGGATTGGGGCTTATGTCTTGGATGGTAAGCAGCTGACCAGGTATGTGCTGGACTTGATCATGAATTTCCTCGATGCTGAAACAAATTCCTCATCTGAATTTCCACAAGATCTGCTTGCTAAACTGCAAAGTCTTTCAATAACTTCATCCTGTGTTAATGTAAATAGACTGCTGAAATCTGAGGTTGAGCTAATTGTAGAATCAGGCAGACTATTGTCAGGGCAGGCTGATCTCATGATGTTAAAAGCCGTAGTTAGCAGTAAAGAACCAGGCTGGAAAGGTAACTAACTGTTAGATTTATATGTTAAAGACATTTATATCATTTTTTAACATTTGTTTGTACTTTTTTAAAGGGCTATTGTTTAAAGTGCATATTGTTTTTTTCCTCAAGCTTAGTTTGTATGAGATCATTTTAATTTTTGATATGATATTCTTTTAATAAATAACTTGATACATGTAACAATTTTAGTTTAATGTGGAAGTATTTGGGTGGTCAGAGTGTTATTTGAAACAGTTAATTATAACAGAAAGCTCCCTCAATTTCAAATGATTTCATAATCAAAGCTTTGAACAGAGTGTTAAGTCACCAGGTCTTTATTACTATTATTATTATTATTGTTATTGTTTTTTAATTTTATATTATATATATAGAGATTATTCTCATTGTGCACTAGACCACTTGAGGACATGCCATCAAGTTCTTGAAAAACACAGCTCAGGTTGATTTAAACATTGAAAATGCTAATCTTTGTTGGGATTTGATCTTGCGACTCTTGAGTTTTGCAGCAAAGGGGAAATAACACAGACCTAATTAAATTTAAATTATTAAATTTAGAAGAAAAAAAATTTTACTCGTGCAGACTTTTATTATTTATCAATAATCATTTGTTCATAAAGGCTATCCTATCTCAGTATCATTTGTTCATATGTTCATAGATCTCTTGGCTCTGGGATTAAACAACGATGACATCATCAACTGGTGGAGCAAAGGGTAAGTGTTGTAAGAAAGTTTTCTTTCGGTTCTGACTTTTGAAAAAACTTTACTGCGGCTGTGTCTTTTTGTGTCTTTGATTTTGTTTTGGATCTGTGTCACCAAGTCTTAGCCATCAGTCTTTTCTTTTTAAAGGGACTTTTTTTGTTTTAACCATACCATTCCCTCTACCTTGTATCTTTTGGTGAGTTACTTTTTTAAAGCTAGAGAAGTTTCATTCTTCTGTAATTATTTTTAGTGTTAGTTTGATATGGACCTATAAAAGCAGTTGATTGTTTGTTATTCAGCTACTATGACTTGGTTTGTGAACACCAAACTGTTCTGATGACTGAGGACAATGTTCAGCGGTTGTTTCATGTCACATGTCATGCACTACACCAACATAAAGACATTGAGATGTCATCATTGTTAATTCAGGTTTTATATTTTTATATATTTACAATAATAGTAATAAGTTAATCTGAAAATTTATTTTGTTTCCTGGTTGTGTTATGTTTTTTATTAGAAGCTCTTTAAATTGAAGGAAAAAATGTCCATTTAGCTTTAACCAAAACAGTCATGTAATTAGCTTTATTTTTTCAAGATAATTGTTGGTATAACATAAAATTTGTTAATATTTCAAGTTGGCTCCTTAACCCGAAACCTATACTGGCTGTTTTCTATTTGTGCCAGCTTTTTAAGAGAATGTTTCTTGGTCTGTCCACACTATTACAAGAACAAATTGTCCTGTCTGTCATCAAGACCATGGATACTAGTGAGTCTTTCTGTAAGTTTCAGCATCAGTTGAGCCAGGAAGTTGTCCTCAATGAGCTCATTCCTCTTTACAACAAGCTAACCTTGGCCAATATTGACCTAGTAAGTAGAGTGTAGTAAGTGTAGCCACTTTTTCACATGATTTCACATGTTCTTACGTAACCTTGATTTGTTTTTTTTTTTTGCTGCTTTTATTGATGAGAATGTATAATTGTTAGAAAAATAGACAGCTATAGAAAATAAAACTATATGAAGGATGACACAGATCAAGAGACTTAACAATTAAATGAACACTAATTCATCTGTATAAATTATAAAATTATAATATAATAATCAGCGAAAAAAGTAAAAAGCAGGAACTAAAACGACAACTACAAATAAGCTGGCTTGATGATGTAGAGGCAGAGCTACAACAACTAAGAGTTTGCACATGGAGCTCTTGTGTGACTGGGTTTTACTATATTGAGTAGTAAGAGTGTCATCTGGTGGTAAAATATACTTTTACATCTATATTGTCTGTGGTTTATGATTGTTTGTTTGTTTACCTTAACAAAAGAGAAAACACCAAACTCTGGGAGATGGGTGGACATAGAAATATAGAGGTTCAGATCTGAGAGAGAAAGTGGAGATGGATTGCTCACACCCTTAGAAATGATACCAACAGCAGACAGGCCTTAGAGTGGAACCCCCAGGGCACAAGATGTAGAGGAAGACCAAAAAGAACATGGCGAGGCAGTGTACTAGATGAAGCCGAGAGGACAGGAAAGATATGGGAAGCCATAAAAAAAATTGCTAGAGACGTTGGAGAGAGTTGTGTTTTTACTGAGGCCCTATGTTCCATGAGTAAGGCCAAGGAAAGATGATGATGATGATGATGTTTGTCCACTGTGTATGGTTGTTTGTTTACCTTACATTGACCACTGTGTATGATTGTTTTTTACCTGGCTGTGGTGCAGGTGATGCTTATTTGTAAATGATTTCTTATTTACCAGGCAATGTCCACTGTGCTGTACCTGTGTCTCTTCTATCCTGATGTGGTTATCAAACAGTCATTGCTCATGGCCATTGGAAACAAATCACAAGTTGGACTTTTTGTTCGTGTAAGTTTATAATAATAATAATAATAGTAATAATTTTTATTTTCGGTAAGGAAATTCGTCTTACAATTTGTGCATTGCACCAAACAAAACATTATTTATAACTATAAAAACCGAAATGTACATTCACACCAGACTCACTCATAATTTACATGTGAAAAGTTTATATCAGATTGTTTCTATTTGATTTGATTGCCGGGGAACAAAAGAGTGCTTGTGTCTATTTGTCTTTGCTATCGGTGTCTTGTATCTCTTTTGTGATGGTAAAATCTCAAAATCCTGACCGAAAGGGTGATTTTTTATTTCTAGAATCCTTTAAGCTTTTTTTATGGATGTTTGTCTCAAACAGCTGCCAAAAATGTTTTTTTTTTTTTTTTTGCCAATGATTTTACCAGCTGCATTTAGGATTTTGGAAGTTTATTTTTATTTTTAATGCTCAGATTGCCATACCAGGCAGTGATAATAAAACTTAAAATATTGCAGATGTGAGCGTGATAAAACATTGCAAAGGCCTTTTCGCTAACATTAAACGAGGACAGTTTTCTCAGTATGATTTCACCCTAGTCTCTCTCTCTCTATATATATAAAGGTATAACGTCCTTAGCTGAGTGACTCATCACTAATTCTCCCACTTATGGTGGATGAAAATTTAACCTGTTATTACTTAGTATGTATATAGAACAACAGTTGAAACCATAACGGTTAAATTTTCCACAAATATTTTTATTGCTGTCTTCTGTATTTTAAGCTCCCTTGTGTTATGAACTTGTGTGTTTGTGTGTACAAAGTTATTGAAACAAAATGAATGACCAGCATAGTCCACGTTTCAAATCATATTTTTTAAAAATTCCAATGTTTAATTGCTTAATATTATGATTAAAATAAAGAATTTAAAAGCAGAGGAAATAAGTGCTGCTTGGATTTATGGGCTGTTAAAATTAAATGCAATAGATACTAGGATTAGCGGACCAAAGGAATTTATGGAGGAGCATTTACTTCTTGTGGGATTTTTTATTTTTATTATTTTAAGTAAAAACAAAATTAACTTCCTCCCCCGCAAAGAGCAATCTACAATCTTCCAACTAAGGACAGGACACATACCTCTGATAAATTACCATCTCAATAAAATAAATCCCACACAACTCCCTCTTTATAAACACTGCGCCCACCCTCATGAAACCGTAAACCATATCCTTTTTGAATGCCCCTTCCTAATCCACCTTAGACAGACCCCACTACCACTCCAGCCTAACATAACCAACACCCTGTACGGCAGTGCTGAACAACTAAAGAAAACAGCACACTTTTTTTTCCTTGGCACAGTCTGCAAAAGAGCTGACAGCTCAGCAGCAAAAAGCTGGCTAGAAGAAGAAGAAGAAGAAAGAAGTTAAAAAAAGGGAAGGTGTCCAAAAAAAACAAAACAATATAAAGCCTGGGAACTAATCAATGGGCATAGCTGGTTGATATATGTTGAGAGAACAACAGTTGTTTTTTTAACTTTCCTGTTTTTTTTACAGCATTAAATTTTTAATAATTTGAAAATGTCAATTTGTTATTGATGAGAAATTTGAAATGAAAATAGTAATCTTATCTTTGGAGTACAAAGTTCTTCAAGCTTAGTAGCCTAGAAGAGTTTTCCTTTTTTAAAAAATTTAGTTAGGAGTAGATTACATTTTTTGTTGAGTTTTTTTTATTATTCTCTTACAACTTATTGACTTTGTTAGTAATAAAAATTGTCTTATTGTTCTGTATAGGTGTTTCAGAAATTTTCCAATGTTTGTAAGTCTTGCCGTGCCAAAGCACATCAGTCCAGGTTGATTGAGTCTTGTCAGGATGTGCTGAGAACCTGCAAATTGGATGAGAAAATTACTAAGAACACAGCTCACCTGTTAACGGAGCTAATAAAGGTGAGATCGCCCTCCAGTGAATGCACTTGGGTGATGTCCTTGATGTTCTTATTTAAATGCTTTTGTTGTGATTTGCTAAAACTTTCTTTTTGAATGCTTCAAATTTTGCTGCCATCTATAACTATGGTCCAGCTAAAGCATCAGAGTGGTTAAATATAAATATACTGTGCTGTGAGTTCCAGCTTAGGAGAGAATCTTTGAAAGGGGCATTGGACTAGACCCAGACTCTTTCAGGGGTAGGCATGAAATTTTACTCCATAAGAGCATGTTAACTTGTTTCATTTTTACAAAAGCTTATATCAACTCACTATGTCTATCTGTCTGGTAAAAAGTTTGTACTCATTATTTCTCCCACACCCATTCTCATATCAAGTTGAAACTGCATAATTATTCATTGGCATAGACAAGACATGAATCAATAACAAAATTAACCAATTAGTCAATTAATTACTGATAATTAATTATAATATTTAATACCATCAAAGGAAATTAATCCTTTAGTGTTCACAGATACTGCTAAATATGTCCTCCCTTTAGATTAGGTGTGGCCACTCTATGACGCTTGCGCCAAAAGTGGCCAAAAGTTTGATTACAAGTGGCGCACTATACCCCTGAGAAAAATAAATAAATAAAAGGCATGCCAGCTCATAAAAAAAATAATAGCCCATTTCTAGAAATAAATACATCAGTAATTTTACTCACTAGCTATTAGGACGTCCATATCAACCAACATTGTTGTAGTATTAATCAACTCATAAGTCCAGAACATGACAGTTTTGTGTTATTTGTAATATAGGATTTTTTCGTCTTCATGCATGCTCTTTCTTTTCATTAGTCTTGGATGAAGCTGCTAACATTTGTAGTGTTGTCTAGTTAAACATTTTCACAAGAGGAATGGGAGAGCACTCCATTGAAAAACTAGAGGGTCTCTTATTAAGTGTGTTCTATTGGATCACGCCAATGGCAGGAAGAGTTGCTGGAATCGCCATTTTGAGGGCAAAGTTCTTAGAGAATGTGAACAAGATCAAGACGTGGTTGTGTAGTCTGTTCTCTTTTGTAGAAAGTTGTTGTTTCTAATTGAAAAAAGAATCTTGGTGTTTGCATCATTGCATTATACACCGAGAATGTGGAAAAATATGGAATTTGAAGCATGTTATGATATCAGTTGTGAACTGTGCGAATAAAATTAGAGCAAGAGGATTAAACAGAAGAGAGAATTCAGAGAATATTGTGAATTGTTAGATAAGAAACATGCTGATCTTATCCTTTTTTTGCGAGGTGCGTTGAATTTGGAATATAAAAAACATTAAACTTGATTTTCTAAAACAATTTCTGCTTGAGGAAAGAGTAGTTTGTTTTAAGGAAAATGGATGTTTGATTTAGCATTTTAAGTTGATGTTACAAGCCATCTCAATGACCGAAATTTAAAATTGCAAGGCAAGAAAACATTGTTTCCTAGCTTAGTAAATAATATCAGTGGATTGAAAATGAAGTTAAATCTGCTTTAAATTTTGGCCCATGTGAACATTATGGAGAACTAAGAAAATTAGCTTCAAGTTAGGCCTATGACTTTGTATCTACATACAGAGGCAAACAAGCATTTTCCTCTATGAAAATGATCAAGCACAAAGTGAAGTGAAACTGTCAGATTTGAAGAACTGTTTGTAGTGTTCAGTTACCATGTTAGCTCCTGATAAGACAGGTTTGATGAAAGCAAAACAAAGTAGAAAACCTCATTAATGTTAGTGATGTTTGGCCTGTGTGTGATCTCATTTTTTGTAGTTAAAACTGTTAACGATTTTTCTATATTACAAAAGGGGGTCAAAAAAAGGTGTGGCGCATCTGAATTAACTCAATGAGTGCGGAGCGTCTATCCCATAGACGGTCTGTCTGCCCTAAACGCACGGAACGTCTATCCCATAGACGTTCTTACCCTACCTTTGTTTCGTTGCATTTTTAAATTAAAAATTTTAACTAACAACAGTGGAACTATTTTTAATTTATAAAAGAGTTCTTCATCCTTTGTTTACATAGAAATTAGAAGCTTTTGGCTTTATTTAGACATTTATTTATTACTTTTTTTACAATGTAAAAAAACGTCGCCATGACTGCGCTAGTCCAAGACACACCCACAATGTTGACTACTGAAGAAACTTTATAATTATTCTAAAAATTATCACAAATAAATAGTAATAATGAAGAATTTGATCTAGATTAGATTCAGGTAGGTCTAAATTTAGCGTATTTATATGATTATATCTATATTATTAGTATTTAGATCTAAATCTATTATTGTCAGTAGGCTAGGTGTAGTCTGTAGATCGAGATTGACTAGATCTAAGCTTTTATCTCTAGACTTGGACTCTAGATCTAGATATATCTTTAGATCTAAGCTTCTGGTAAATAAAAAGAAAGGAAATGGTAGATCTACATCAAATAATCATCCACTGTGGGCATTTTTTCCCCATTTTCTTTTTTTTTTTTTAGTATTGTTTATCTGTAAAAATCTACAACATCATGGCTATGCTTGTCCAAGACACACCCACAATGTTTACTACTGAAGAAGCTTTATTATTGTTTTATTTATACTTCTATGAATTGTAATAATGAAGATCTTGATCAAGATTTAGCATAGGATGAAGCAGACTTGGACATTATTAGCATTTAGATTTAGATCTAGATCTAGTATTGCCTTATACGCTTAGGCTTAGGCCTTAGCCTTAGACTAGGGCTAGGTCTTGAATGTAGATCAAGGTTGACTAGATCTATGCTTTTATCTTTACACCTTTGTAGATTCCTATAGATCTAACCCTTAGATAAATGAAAACAACAGAAATGGCAGATCTAAATCCAATATTCATCCACCATGCTGGGCCTTTTCTTGGTATATTTTCTAGCAATTTTTTTTAGTATTGTTTTTTGGTAAAAATCATCACCATCACTATACTGGTTCAAGTTGCACTCCAATAGGTCTACTACTAAATAAAAGTAAAATATAAAACTATTCTAAATCCATAATTTATCACAAAGGAACAGTAATAATGATCTATTCGATGTCTAAATCTTAGGTAAAATGAATTAGGATTTGTATTGTCCTTCATCTAGTTAGAGATTTAGGCTTTGATCTCTTGCTAGCCTATGTCTTGCACTGGTCTAGTATTAGAATGAAAGATGTTCTATGCAAATAAAAAGAAGACAAATATAGATCTATATCCCATTGATTCAAATGTACATAATATTTGAGTGCATTTGGTTGGTAGATTTAGTACTGGTATCTATTGTTATTGGTAGTAATGAAAAGTGCAATAATTTTCACTTTTTTTTCTGACTAAAAAACCAGGTAAAAATAATAATATAATCAATGATTCATCATCTTTTATTGACTATTTTATCACATTTCTTTTTGAAAATATCACAAAGGAACAGTAATAATGATCTATTCGATGTCTAAATCTTTGGTAAAATGAATTAGGATTTTTATTGTCCTTCATCTAGTTAGAGATTTAGGCTTTGATCTCTCGCTAGCCTATGTCTTGCACTGGTCTAGTATTAGAATGAAAGATGTTCTATGCAAATTGATTCAAATGTACATAATATTTGAGTGCATTTGGTTGATAGATTTAGTACTGGTATCTATTGTTATTGTAATTTTTTAAGGTAGTAATTAAAAGCGCAATAATTTTCACTTTTTTTTTGACTAAAAAACAAGGTAAAAATAATAATATAATCAATGATTCATCATCTTTTATTGACTGTTTTATCACATTTCTTTTTGAAAATGCTGTAAATAGTCTAAATATGCTGTTTCAACAGTAATACAAAGAACAAAATCTAAATTTAGGTCTCAAAAGTTCTAAAGTTGGCATCCATTTTTTTTTCTGAGTGTCATATTATTTAGATTATAATTTGTATCTTATATTTAAATAGAAAGATGTTTACATTTTCACATTCTCCATTCATTTACTTTTACTTTGATACCAAATATGTTACTATAGCATCATTGGTACTTAAACAATAAATTTTTGTTTTAGCCATGTTTGGAACATTTTCATTTTTTTAAAAAAAGTAGCATTTTTTTAAAAACAAAACACCGCAGTCAATGAGTTAAAAGTGAAAAAAAAATTGGCACAATTAGGCAAAAGATTGGTCACTCCTGTCCTAGATAATTGAGCATATTTCTCCCACACCCATTCTCTGATCAAGCTGAAACTTTAAACAATCATTTATTGTACCTAACAAAACATGAATCAATAAAAAAAAAGTTAAGCAATTAGTCAATAAATTATTGGTAATTAATCATTCTGTTTGATACCCAATAAAGGAAATAACTTCTAAATTATTAAGAGATACGGTTGTAAGTGTGGAGCTCTTTCCCCTAGATAAGCTTTGTATTTTTTGTTTTAAAGTTTTTTAGATTTTGCTTGTTTATTTTTAGAAACATGCTATTTTATCCTAATGTGTTGAATGCTAATATGTTATGTATTGAATTAATATTGATTTAAAACTTGTGTGTATATTTTTTTTATTACTTTATATTAAAAAGTTTTAAAAAATCATCTTAAAACATCCTTCCTTCTACTTCCAGAGTTACACTCTTACAATAGATGTTAACAGCGGGATCAGCATTCAGCAAGGTGGTCTGCTGAGTCCATTTGATGTTGTTCAGTTCTTTGTGGTCCCTGGACTGATCAGCGATAACTCCAAATACCTCTGGTCACAAAGCCAGGGTTCAGCCGATGTCAGTCCATCAAGTTTGTTTGAACCCAGTGTGCTGTTCACAAACTTGTCTCTGAACATTCTCCTTTCCTTGTTGGAAAACTTGAAGAAAACATCAGTTGTAGATGTAAGTTGTTTCAGATTGTGTGAACTAATATCTCTTGATAGATGGATTACTATACAAGTTTATCTATTCAAGATCATTCTTAAAACTTTTTTTTTTCAGTTTCTACACATTTTTTTTGTGTTTATAAATTTTCAATATAATTTTTCATACTTATGATCCTTGGATAATGAAATGAACTGGTTTTGTTTCAGTTACATCCCTTTCCTTTGCTGGCTGTCCTATCAAACTTATACCTGGACAACTACTTTGTGTATGTCGATGGACAGTTGGACAAAAACAGAGTGACAGTGAAACAGTACAGTCAACTTTGTTTACTCAAACTGATGCAAGTCATGGCCAAAAGTTCTAAACTGTTTCCAGGTTTGCACAAACAGTTCACCATTAATAAGAGTATTAATAACAGGAAAAATACAACTTAAATTCAGAAATACTTTGTAGGAGGCGCGGTGGCTGAGCAGTAAAGCGCTTGACTTCTGAACCGGAATCCTGGATTCAAATCCTGGTGAAGACTGGGATTTTTAATTTCGGGATCTTCAGGCACCTCTGAATCCACCCAGCTCTAATGGGTACCTGACATTAGTTGGGGAAAAGTAAAGGCGGTTGGTCGTTATGCTGGCCACATGACACCCTCGTTAACTGTAGACCAAAGAATCAGATGACCTTTACATCATCTGCGCTATAGACCGTAAGGTCTGAAAGGGGAACTTTACTTTACTACTTCGACTAGGAGGACATGGCCTAAATTGTGCCGATGTGCCTAAAATCAAAATCTACTTCAACTAGGCATTCTATAGAATGACTACAACTGCTTCAGGCAAAGTGTTAAATGAGTATTTAAAGTATTTTATTAATAGTTCTTGGATTATCATGTCTACCAGGCATTGGTTCTCTCAACCCTTTTATATGGATCTGAGACATGGACTGTAGTGTAACTGAGTTTTTATTTTCTGCGTGCGCAAAGAATGCCTGCATTTCGCACTTTACTATTAACACACATGTATAAATATACTGAGTTTATAAAATTGTAAAGGTGTGTCTGTAATTTATAAGATGATAACTATTCTGGTTAATGTTAATGTGCTCTCATGACATTAAGTTAACTTTATGGCCTACTGATTATAGGACAGGACTACTACAAACATTACATCAGAATGAAGATTCAGAGATTTAGAATTTTTGTTTCTGAGTGTTAGAATCTGTTATGTTAGGTCTGGTATTTCTAGGGCTAAATTTCAGAACAATAAAGACTAAAAAAGTGTGATAGTATAACAAACTGTTACATCTTAAGACTGCGCTATGAAGTGGTCAATAAAGTTTCTGTCATAATTGTCATAATTATTTTGTACGTTCCCTTTTTCATATTACTACACCTTTTTGTTACCCTAATCTTTAACTAGTGTCATCTTATTTTTTTGCAGTCTGTAGGTCAAGAAAGTTTTCTCTTTTGTCCTCAGAATCAAGTTTCTATTGGCTGAGAAACCATTCTTTGACCTCAGGTTGGTTACATGTGGCACTACTAAAGCCAGTTCTAGATCATTGCTGTGACCTTGAGGTAAGCGCCAAAGTTTTGTTGCAAGTATTAGTGTCCAGATACAATTTGATTCTTTTATGCTATTTCAGTTTTATGTATACCTTATTTTAATCAATTTTGGCTGAGTACAGAGACTTACAAGTTATATTAATTGACTGTCATAAGACCAGCATTTTAATCTACAAATATCACACAAAGGATGCAGAAATCATTCAGGAGTGGGTGTTTTAAAGTTTATTCAATGAGCCACCCATTTGTTAATGAGTAGAAGACTATTTTTCAATCTGTGCCATGTAAAAGTAGGTTTCTGTTTTTCTCCTATGCTCCACACTGCCATACAGAGTGTTGGTTATACCCATAAAAAAAATGATGAGGGTGTCATGTGGCCAGCGCAAGGACCAACTGCCTTTACATTTTCCCAACTAATGTCAGGTACCCATTAGAGCTGTGTGGCGCCCAAGGGTCCCAAAATTTTAAAATCCCATTCTTCATCAGGATTCGAACCCGGGACCTTGTTTGGAAGCCAAGCGCTTTACTGCTCATCTACCGTGCCTCCCTTGCATGTAAAAGTCAGGATAAATAATCTCCATTCCTTTCAGACCTGCAATCTATAGGGGTGGTTAATGAGTGTGCCGCCTTAACGTCCTTAACGTAAGTCATGTACAGGCTAGAGTTGGGTAAACTCTGGGTCATCCTAAAATTTCAGAATTAAAAATCCCAGTCTTCACCTAGATCTCATCCTGAAACCCCTGGGTTCAGAAGCCAACGCTTTACCAGTTAGCCATCACACCCCTTAAAAGTCAGGATATTGTTCACTATTGTTGTCCCCATTACCTCACAAGTGGATTAACACACAATATCGGCATTTATAAATTAGATTTAATAATTCTTGAGCAATCTTAAATAATCTGTTAAGTTTGATTTAAGAGTGTATGGCCTTATGAAAAATGTATCAGGTTTATGTAATATATCAATAAATACCTGCAATTATTTCTCTGACAGTTTCAAAGTTTGCTGGGGTCTGTCATGAGAACAACTTCAGCAGCTAACAGTGATAGTAAGTGCTAAGCCTTTATCTTGACACTGGGATTTTAATTATAATTTTTTTTTTATTGAAGATTTATCAAATTTGGAGACAAATTCATACAAGCAAGCTTTTTGGTGAATTCAGTTCACAGAATACTGAGGTATTGATAAGTGAATTGTAATATAAGTGAAAGCCATTTAATAGTTTTTGCAAACTACTCCGCACTGTAGAATCATTAGCTTGCAGCACAAAGTGTTCTTATTTCTCAGTTGGCAACAGTGATCTTCAATATGGCATCCTTGATATTGTTTATTTGGTCCATTTTCTTGTCAAAGTTTCTCCCAAACTTTCTTTTATTCTTTTTCTTACATTTTTTTAAACCCATGACAGTAGGATGCATTGCCGGCAGTGCAACCCTAATGCATTAGGATGCATAGAGAAGCTAACAGCAGTTTTTTAAACTTTACTATAAGAAGAGCTGATCATGTCTCATTTAGAATGAGGGGGTGAAAACCAGATGTGTATAGCCCTTTTTAATTTCTTCCGAGACTTTTTGTAGCAAATGTGCCCATACCCTTGTGTGTAAGCCCCTCTGGAAATTGAGATTTTTGAAGCTTTTCTATATTCTAAGGGTATAAAAAGTACATATTTTTTTAAAGTAGACATATTGTTATATGTTTTGAATTTCTTAATTTATTTATTACTATTAAATCTTATCTTGAATATTTTATTCACCTTTCTTTGCTTAGGGAATATTAAGGAGTAAAATAGGAGTCTATTAGGTTATGTTCCATTATATCACCTCCACATTTCTTCATATCACCTTGATTTGTTTTTCTCTGATTGAGAGAAATCTTAAAAATCTTACGTATAAACAAAGAGCAGATTATTGTGATTAACTTTTTGGGTGAAAATCTCCAATAGCGCATCTTCCATTATGACAGTTTCATTGCCCAGTAGGCAAATATATATTTTGTGGACTGTGGGAAAGAGGGAGTATCTAGTAGAAGGTTTCAGTCTGCCATATCAGAAAAAAAATTTCAATTATTTTACTGTATAAGTGATGCATCAAGATGTGAGGAGACAAACTTGTAGAGCTGTATGCGTACATAAGAAATACAGGACTTGTAATACAATCCTGGCACACATGATGGATTGTAGAATAAATCAACAGACAAAAGCCATAAATGCAGTGATAGCAAAACTAGATTTTCAACAAAAAAAATGTATAGATATTGTAATGATGTGAGTTGTTTAGTATTGTTACGATGATGATTTATTTTGTCAATTCTTGAATAACAGCAAGGCTAAGTCTAAATGTTTGCAGCAGTTTCAAGATATTTATTATACATATACTTTTACAATACAGCTCAGACTCTATTCTCACACTAGTAGATCAAAGTCACCCGCCCATATCGTACGACCATGAAAACAAACACCACTCTCTCATTTAGACCTTGACACTTGCGCTTCTTTGTATTTCTAGTCCCCACAGCTATCTTAGTTTCAGGTATTTGATGAATAAAACAAACTGTGATGATGTCGGATGGAGGGCTGAGAGGCATAAACCTTTTGGATTTCTAACTGAAGGGGTTTTATTTTGAATCCTGTTGTAGACGGAAAATTTTAAATTGGAGAATTGACTCAGAGTTTTTATTTGTTGCATAAAGGCAAAAGAAAATTTCTCCCAGATAATGCTCTTCTCCTACATGTTCTTCAAAAATTTTCAAACAGTGTATCAAGTACGCTACAGTGTACCAAGTACGCTACAGCATACCAAGTACGCTATAGCATAACAAGTACGCTACAGCGTATCAAGTACGCTACAGTGTACCAAGCTACAGCGTATCAAGTATGCTCATTCTTGCTATACACTAGTAAAAATTTTAAAAATAATGCATAAGGATGTCGTTTCTGACCCAGACTTAAAACTGCTGATGCTGATAACACAGCTGGCCTTAGTGAATGATGAAATGTTCCTGGAAATCCAACATTTCCTTCAACATGTCAAACTGTCTGCCAGTTCTGGGATATTTATCATAGTGATTCAGCAGGTGAGTAGAAATAGATTCTGCTTTTTGTTTATAATTTTTTGTCTAGAACTTTATTTAGAAACACCTAGTTTGTTGTACACTCTACTTGCAAATTTAATTTAATTTACTGGTATAAAGTCTATAAAAAATACTTACAGATAATACTTTCAAACCTAACATTATGAAACCACTTTGTCTAGTTTGGTTCCTCTTGATTCAAACTGATAAGGTCTTCACAAGATGTAACAATCCATCTGGCAGAATATGTAAACATTTCTTTTTTTTTTTTTTAACCTCTGGTCAGTTGGACAGCGCACTTAAGTCTACCTAAGTCAGTTTTGTTGTAAGACCTGTTTACCTGGGCTTCTTTGTTGCTCTAACTTTGAACTTCAGGATTTTTAGGACGCCCTTTAGTCTACTAACTCTAATGGATACCCGACATACATTGGGAGTAAAGGTGGTTGGTTGTTGTGCTAGCCACATGACATGACCCTTGTTAATAGTCAGCCACAGAAACAGATGACATGTACATCATCTGCCCCATAAATTACTGAGAGGGGTACTTAACTTTGGCTTATAACAATGTTTGCAATTGAATAGAGTTAAATATTATATATATATTTCTGTCTTAATCTAGAAATGCTTCAGTAGAAGCCTTTAAGCCTATTTTCTTTTCAGTCTACAAATGAGGGAGCAGAAGAAGTATCTTAACATGACAACCTCATCATGAAGTATATTTTAAAAATAGTCTTTTACATGTGCTAAATTTTCAATTTTTTCATTTCTGTTTTAGATGCTTTTAATGGCATTACCTGCAGACCTTCAAAGACTTGTCAAGTTGTTGATTCTGTTGGTGGAGTCTCAGGTTTTGACAGGTTTAATGGCTGATAAGGAAGCTGAACCATTAACAGGTAAGCATTTAATGTGACGATTAGTGATGACATCGTGTCATATTGAAAATTAATATAATAATATAATAAATTATTAATTAATAATAATCTAAAAAATCCTATGTTGATAATAAGAAAAGTAAATGTAGTAATCACTTTGTTTTTCGGTTATTTCATGAGTAATTTCCTTTTACTTTCAGTGTCTAACAAATCAATCCTAGTTGGTCAGTACTTGACAGATGCTGTTATTTTGCTGTGTTCAGAGCTGTCATGTCAGTCATCCTTATGTCATGTCACTAACAACTACATTTCTGCCATTCAGGTATTGGATTGGATTTAAGCCTGACTTTAACCTATAAACATGCATCTAGCATCCCTACAACATGGACAGCACATAGATTATCTTAATTTATATCACACTATTTTTACTTGGCACAGTCTGCATAAAAGATGACAGCTCAGCAGCAAAAAACTGGCTAGAAGAAGTAGATCATATGAAGATTATTCTTCTGGTCAGCTTTATTGCTGCTGAGCTGTCAGCTCTTTTGCAGACTGTGCCAAGTAAAAAAAGTGTGCTGTTTTCTTCAGTTGTTCAGCACTGCCATTGGTTATGTTGGGCTGTAGTGGAAGTAGGGTTTGCCTAAGGTGGATTAAGATTGGGCATTCAAAGAGGTATGGTTTGCGATTTCATAACGGTGTGCACAGTGTCTACAAAGGGGGAGTTGTGTGTGATTTATTTTGTCAAGGTGATAATTTTAAGGTGTATGTCCTGTTCTTAGTTGGAAGATTGTAGATTGCTCTTTGCGGTTGTGGAAGTTAATACTGGTACTGTCCAGTTTGTTTGGCGTGGTCATTTCTTTGTACATACATGATGCCCATTGGTTGAGCCACTCCTCTTTGTATCAGAGGAAGATAAGATCCTGGATGTTTGAATTAAATTTTATATTCTCAGTTCATAATTATTTTTTATTTGTCACAGAGATTATATCAGGTCACTCCATCTGGTCTAAACTTTACACTTTATTTCTCCCACTCCCAATTCTTGGATCAAGTTAAAACTTTGCACAATTATTCATTGTCATTGACAACACCCAAATCAATAACAAAATATACAAATAAGTTAATCATAAAATTGTTATTAATTTTGTTTTATATGGAAAATATATTAAAACATTGACAGGCGACCCATGACAATAATCACAATAATGTAGACTATTAGGTCATTTGTTAAAAATTTAGATTTTAACAATAGACTAATAAACCTTCTATTTTAATAAGTACTTGAAATAGCTCAGTGGCCAACAGGTCTGGCCTCTATCACCGAGGTTGAGTTTAAATTTAAACTCGAGCAACTTTCTTTGTTTATTTTACCTCTTATATCAAAATGCAAATGTGACTCTTATCAACTTGCAAGATAGCAGACGCCTTAAAGTCATAAGACCAGGAGAGTAACTTGCACAATTATTTACAGTTATCAGTATGCCTATCTTCACAAGTGCCATCCAAAATAAAAGTAAACCAAAATTACCAATAAGATGACAAAGTCTAATAATGTTCTCGGTTGACATTGTAAATGGTAAAATCTCCAGAAAAGCCCAACAATGTATCCCTTTTTGAACTACAAACCTATATGGTCGAATTTTGAGTCATTAACAATTAGTGACATTATTAATTCAAAATAATTGATTCGTTTTCACTCAATATAAGTGAGGTTTTTAAAAATGTATTTTTTATTTTAAACTTGTTCTATGTGTACTTTACTAATACTGTCTTTTCCCGATGATAATTGAATCTGTTCTGATTGTGATTTGAGTTTAATTTGAGTAAAAGGCAGTCAAGTAAGTTAAGTTATGTTTCAGACTAATGAAATATCTCTCACTGTCGACACATCTAGTGTCACTTGAAAAAGAAAATAATTGTCAGAAATAGTTGATTGAATGAAAAAAAAATCAAGAGACGTATGTCAGAATTGATTGTAATGTCTAGACTTGACTTCAAAAGATGACACTGACAGTAAATACATGTACATGAAGTTAGGAATTTTTGGTTTTGTTATAGAGCTGTCAAGTGTTTCTCTTTTCTGTTTAACTTTCTGATGAGATGTCACTTATGTAAGCTCCTCCCCTTTCAATTATGTATTAGTCTAGACTTGAATTAGGGTTCCTACCCTAACAGTCAGTTTTTTAGATAAGAGGTTACTTAGTCAGCACAGTATGAAGCAACAACCATTCTTTTGTAAAACTTAGTTGAAATAGAAATCACTTTGATGTGATTAAATATTATCAAAGATATATGAATGTGTTAATTTTCCGTTACATGAGTTGAAATTATCTTCCCCTTTTCCATAGTATGGTTGTATGAATCTTGAGATCATGGTTTTCTGTTGTGTGACAGCAATAGCCTAAAAAGCTTCCAAGATGGATGCATACACAAGCACATTCAGACATATCAGTTAGTTCCATGGAAGCACTGGTTCTTTACAAAAACAAAGAATAACACCCATAGAACTCTCTAAACACTTTTTTTTATGATACCTCTATTCAAGTCACAATTTCTAAAAGGGTGGCCAAAACCTGGGTGTGAACATGTTTCTCGAAAATTGCTCTAACCATTTTCCTAGAAATTAGACTGTTGATTTATATTGGGAATAATTAGCTCGTTGACCACACTGGGAAAACTCTAATTTTACGATGGTCTTAGGCAATCCCTTGCAAATGGTCATTCAACCCCTATAAGAATAGCTTATATTGAGTGAAAACACATCAATTATTTTGAACTAATCATTAATTTTTAATGACTCAAAATTTGACCATATAGGTTTGTAGTTCAAAAAGGAATAAATTGTTGGGATTTTCTGGAGATTTTACCATGGTCTTTTTCAAAATATAAAAAGAAATTAATTTAAATTTGGCTAGAGGATCAGAAAATATTTATCTTGAACTAACTCTACGTCTACTGGCATTTCTGCATGTATTCACTGAAGAGTTTAATAAATTAACCTTCAGGAACATTTTGCACTCCATCTTCTAAGTCTAGATCTATAGGCCTATCATTAGAACATGGTAGTGTAGTAGATTTATACATTTGCTTAACCAGGATTGTTTTCTCAGTTGGGTTAAAAAAATGTTTCATTTTTTGACAATCTAACATTCATTAGTTAAAAGCTAAAGAATCAATCTGTAAGATGTTTAAAGCAGGTATTTGTCTCTTTTTCTTGTTCTTTGAATTATAATTACATGTTGCGTACCAATGGGGTTACATAGCTCAAAAGAATTGTGATTGTAATTAGGTCGCTAGCATTGCAGTACATAGCATGTTTTGTCCGCTTCTTGAAGTTTAATCCCTTAGTTACTTGTGTGTGCCAGCTTCTTCATAAACTGTAGCTGTAGGGAAAAGTCTTCTTTGCATTACAGAGTTCAAACACTAACTGATCAATTGTTCATCATTTCAAATTAATTAAAGTGTATGCTTCTTTGTTGTTGTTTGTTTCATTAACAGTATCAGATGAGCTTTTTCACCAGATTATAAACGCATTGTATACCTTTGTGTATATATATATATTATGGTAATATTTACCATAATATATATATATATACACTAGACATATGTTACCCGCGACCCGCAGGTCTTTTTTTGCGCATTACTGTTGATATAGTCACAATTAATTAAAGTGTATGCCCATTTGGGCAGTTGTTTGAGACAAACATCTATAAAAAAGCTAACAAGATCCTCGAAATAAAGAATCACCCTTTGTGTCAGGATTTTGTGATTTTACCATCACAAAAGAGATACAAGACACCGATAGCAAAGACAAACAGACACAAATACTCTTTTGTTCCCCTGGCAATCAAATCATTAAATAAGAACAATCTGGTATAAACTTTGTCACATGTAAATTATGAGTGAGTCTGGTGTGAATGTACACTTTGGTTTCTTATAGTTATAATGTTTTTTGTTTGGTGTAATGCACAAATTGTAAGACAAATTTCCTTAGGGATAATAAAGATTATTATTATTATTATTAAACAAAATAATAATGTAATAAGTAAAGCGAATGTGTCAATGTAAAAATAGTGTGAATGAAGCTATCAAATAAAAATAGCTAATAGGCTTAAATCCATTTTTTCAAATTAAAACATTTGCTTTGAGACCTACATATATTTGATTAAAATTTGAGATGAATAGACTTAATTTTGTATGTTCATGTGTTAAAGTATAAAGTAGATCTTGAGGTAGACATAGATCTAAATCTACACTAATCTAGAGTTAAAAATTGTATTTCATAGAGTTCATTCTGTGTTGCGCATGCGTGACCTTTTTTCATGAATGAATATAGGCCTATCTCAACACGGCTACGCAACTTTAGCGAACAGCGAACGAATGTATTAAAAATGCTTTAGAAAAACAAATTTGAATGTTAAATTGATTAGAATATCAAATAAATGGACAATAATTAGTATGTTTATGTGTTAAAGCACAAAACTATCTTTGCGAAAAGAAATTTTATCATCTTAGAGTTCAATAAGAGTTTTAGACCTAGACCTAGGAATAGACTCAGTAGAGAGATGTGTTAATGTGTAACCAATTGGTAATGTCAAATGAAAGAATGTTCGCCAGGAAATCTGTAGTCACAGATATCAGGAACTAATTTATGTAAAAAATGCTTTTGAAACACAAAATTGGAGGTTAATTTTATTATATAATGAAATCAATGGATCGTCTTTTGTATTTTCATGTGTCAAAGTAAAAAACTATCTGCGCAAAGTGTATTTCTTAAAATTAGATCTAGGTCTAAATCCTTTTGATCTTTTCTCATGTCAACATTGTTAACCGTGGCCCTGGGGTTTTATGCCTCCTCATGTGGCTGGTGAGACCTATGTTCGGCTGCACACTGGGCAGGTTATTCCAGCTGGAGCTAGTGTCGTGGGCCTTGCTTTTCTTCTCTGGCGTTTTTCTTCTGCCAGGGTGGTTCTCTTTTCCTCAGCAACCTGAGCGCCAGTTTTCACTGCACGACGCTATGATGCTCTGTCATATGCCTCTGTCTCCCAGGCGGCTGGGTCTATGCTGAACGCCTTCAGAGAAGCTTTGAGGGTGTCCCTGAAGCGCTTTCTTTGAACACTTTGCGAGCGCTTTCCTTCACTTAGTTAGCCATACAAGAGTCGTTTAGGGATGTCTGTTAATCAGCAATATAAAATATATTATGGTAATATTTATCTTGGCAAGTGGGATTAGGAAGACTTAACTCAATTTCAAAAGGATGGGGTATGTTAATCAGCAATAGAAATGAATCTAAGCATATTCTTTGTTCTGCTTTTTTCACAATCTATTGATGATTCATGTCTAATTAACTTTATAACAGGAAGACACTCAATTTGAATGATTGGGATGTGATTATTCTAGTGATCCTTTTTTTGAGAGGATTTTCTTTTCCTTAAGAAAACTATTGAGTATTAGATCTACTAAAATACATTTACATATTTATAAAAGTTTAATTGTTAATGTTTAATTAGCCTTTTATGTCTAGCACTTAGGTATTTAGCTGAGCATGATTTCACTTTCGACTAATAGAAAGCTGCCTTGTTGTGCGGTGTGTATTAAGGACTGTGTTTCTGTGGTCTTAGTGGTCCCAGGTTTGAATCCTGCCTGCTACCGTTCCCCTCTACCTGCAGGACGCTTGGGCTAGGATGTAATTATCTTCGAATTTCAAGGAACATCCATGTAAAATAAACAAACTCTGTATTTTTCATGAGTACCTAATTTATGTTTGCCTGGAGCTAAAAAAAAAAGAAACATCATTCAATTAGCCCTTTAGGTCACAGCAGCTTATCTGAATTCATTCTGTATACTTAAGATAGTTCTTACACATTACTGACATTGCTATAGAGTCACTATAGACACTAACTAATCAAAGATGTTCTCTAACTTTTTTTACAGGCCCTTATACCAGCAGGCATCCAGGATGTCACTCTACTGATGTCACTCTTCTGTCAGCACTGTCACATGCTGTCCATTGTGACCTGCCAAGTGGCCCAGGTCCTGCAAATGTCAGCTCTCGACCTTTTGATGAAACTGAAACCTCAGGCAGCATCAAAACATGGGGGCAAGCAGTCTGTCCTGACCAGGAGTCACATCACTCAGCTAGAAGACTATGTGGTATTTGTAAAGGAGGAAGGAGTCAGGAGTGTTCTAGTGAAACAGACTCTGGAACTGGTGAAAAAAATGTAATTGTTAGCCTGTTGTATCATTGTTTTCATTGAATTGTTTACTGTTTTGTTTTTGCATAGAACTAATGAACTTGATACCTTTGATTATTTATACATCAGTGAAACAGGAAGTGTAAGGATTTGATTCATGAAATTCATAATGTTTAGGGGTTGTTTTTTTTGATGATTTGTGTCCTTCCCAATGGGCTCTTAAGTTTGTATCCCCTTGGTGACTTGGAATCTTAAATTTTAAGATTTTCATTTAAGCTGGGTTGCTGAAATTTTAAGATAGAATCCTCTAAAGGTAGAATTTATATATAAGTTTTATATATAGGTTATTACATGGTCCATTGGAGAACTATTTTTTCCTGTTTAATAGCTTGATTTACATATTAATCACTATCTGTTGGACCTTTGGGGCTCCACACATATGATCTTTCTACCATACTCCACACAAAATTCTCCCTCCCCCCTCCCAAAAAAAAAGAAAGAAGAAATATTTGAAAGCTGTAGCCTTCAGGATAGAGTCTGATAGCATCATCTATTTCTATGAATCCTCTCTGTGATGTTTTCATTGTTTAGTTAGTTGTTGAGATTTGTAAAATTTGAATATTGTTTTATTTTATTTCGTTATTGTATATAGTTAAATTTTATTTCATGTTGAAATTTAAAGATCAAAATACACACATTTCTTCTGATTTATTTATTATAATACACTGAATATGTTTGTGGTTTTGTGCAATGGCTGTCTTCATAATGGTATAAAGTGGTTGTATTTTAATTTGTTTAGAGGCCCAATTGGTACATTTGGATGCATGCTACTTTTATCACTTAGTGTTTATCTTTAAAAGCCTAGGGCTATGTATGTCTGTAACTACTTTCCAAAGGGAATTAAACGACTTAAGTTCTATTTTGAAAGTTGAAGACTTTTCAGTGCAAGTCACCTCATCCATTTCTGTGGCTAATGACCTCCTAGCAATGGAATTGAGATGCTACAGAAAGATCCTAGGTACCAGTATCACTTACAAAGACTGCATGACAAACGAAGAGATGAGAGACTATTAGTTCAGTGATTGGACCTCATGATGATCTGCTATATATTGTCAAAAAACGCAAACTAAATCTCTATGGCCCTATCACAAGGTCCTCAGGTATGGCGAAAACCCGTCAGGTGTGTGGTGCCCCAGTGGTCCAACAGACTAAGGGTTACGTGAAGGGGAAGGAATAACTTCTATGGATGATACCATGATAATGACCTCGCCTAGTGTCTCCATATACCATGATAATGACCTCGCCTAGTGTCTCCATATCCCATGATAATAACCTCGCCTAGTCTCCATATACCATGATAATGACCTCGCCTAGTGTCTCCATATACCATGATAATGACCTCGCCTAGTGTCTCCATATACCACCTTCAACACACTGCGTACTCTTCATGTATTTGGCAAATTGGAATTTACACTGGGATCTTTGTATCTGCAGGCTAATGTTCTATGCTGTACTAAATGTTTGTTCCAAGTTTGACATGTTTAGGAGTAAAAAAAATAATCTACTTCCTAGTCCAAACCTTCTGCAGCACGTTGGGGGGATGGCATTGGTCAGGGTATGAACCCTGGACTATTGAGACAACTGAACGACAGACCAGCGCACATACCGCACGACCAGACATCCATCCAATACATTACAGTAAAAAATAATAAATCAAATAGCAAACTGAATACAATAAAAAAAAAAAGAAAATTAATTAGCTACCTATAACTGAAGAAAAAGTTGGTTTCATTATAGACCTCTATCTGATCTGTTCTATTGTGCGTAGTAAAGTGAGAGCATGGGTTACTGTTCAGATTTACAAGCTATTTTATTTTTTAAATGATTTACTCATATTTTTGTTTTCGAGGACACAAGAGTTACACTGCTCGCTTTAAGTACATTCAGAACCGGTAATGTATTGGTTTATCATTGATTTCTAAGTGAACAGAACTTAATCGGATACTTTTAAAGGGGTGCATAAAAAAACAACAACATCAAAACAACAACAAGGGGTAGGTGTAGATATGGAATGAAATGGGCTGGCTGGACTGTCGCGTGGATTTAGCGATGGTCCCGGGTTCAAACCCTGCCCGCTCCCATCCCTCGTCGTTCTGCGGGAGGTTTGGACTAGGAAGTAAACTATCGTCAACTCTGAAGGAACATCCGAAACATGTAAAACATTTTACAAACAATGATGGTATAAAACCGAAAATTAGGGCATCAAGTAAATACAGTGCATTCCGATCATTTGTTCACACGAACATTCAGTGAGACCATACTATAAAACAGCCAAGAAGAATGAAGTCTATATACTGACCATCTTTTATTAAACAAGTTATGACCAGTTTAGCTTTCAGTGAAATGTAGTCTGTATAACACGTCTATCCCTCACCCAGAATCAATACAAATATATTTTGTTCCGAATCAATTTTAACTTTTTGTTTCAATGAGAAGCAGACGACTTTATTATGCTTTTTTTTTTTTTTTTTTTGTAACCATTTCTTAAAGCAAGTTCCACGCTGCCCTTCTATGTAAGGATAATGAAATTATCTTCACCACGGGAAAGTGGAAAGAGTTTTCGTTTCGTTTCTTTTTTTTCTCTGCTTAGTTCAATTATTTCACATTAAAATCAGTTCAAATTTCTCAGCCAATAAATTTCATTGAAGCAGTTTTGTTGCCAAATTTCTGAGGTCGTCGCACTAAAATCTTTGAAATGGGAACAATAAACTCACTGTATTAAATGACATTTAAAAAAAAAGTGCAATTGATGTAAGGTAGTTTGAAAGAAATCAACACATTTTTTTTGATGCTAACAATCTTAAATTAATTAATGTTTTAAGGGGGGAAATGAAAAAGGACTTTGGAACAAGTATTTATGTACTCCTCCCGTAGCGTAAGAGTGTCGCTCCGTTGTTCTCCATCTTTCTGTTGGGGACGAGCTTTGTTCCGAAAGTGGCAAACCTCGGCTGGACACTCACGCGGCTCCATGACCTCTTCTCCGGCTGCCTCCACTGGAGTTTGCTGGCCGCGTCCGACAGGAAGTCTGCGATCTCCATGTCGGTCAGGCCTCTGTATCTGAAGGCCTGGCCAAGGAGCTTAAACAAAATGGGGTCCCGGGCTTGTCCCAGGGAGTTCACACTGTCCAGCAGGGCCAGCGGCTGTGTGTAGCTGGTTTGCCCGTCCAGTTCCCGATCTGTTCCATCCTGAGGTGTCAGGTCATTGTCTTCTATCCCAGGCGATGTACTGTCCTGAACTTGAAAGGCAGCACTTTTGTCACAGATCAAAATCAGTCCACAAATAAAAAGTGCAACCTGTAAAAGAAAAAAAAAAAGCGGGGTTTTAGTTCTTTAAGAAGAACAAACAAAACAAAATAACTTCTGTAGCTTAACGAAATAGACCCAAACTATTTTTTAGCTTGATACCGGTACTTGGTCTTCTTCTTGTCAGGATTTGACCTCTTACATCCAGTAGCTAATGGAAGGTAGACCTTAGCTAGTGAAACGTTTAGCTATATTATCTAGGGCCGTAGCGTCAAACCTTTTCCCGCCTGAGGCTATATAAAATTTACATTCATCATCTAGGGAGTGGCATGAAACCTTTTCCCGCCTAGGGCTATACTAATTTAGATGCATTATCTAGGGCCGTGGCGTCAAACCTTTTCCCACCTCAGGCTATATAAATTTAGATGCATCATCTAGGGCCGTGGTGTCAGACCTTTTCCCACATGGGGCTATATAAAATTTAGATGCATCATCTAGGGCAGTGGTGTGGTGTCAAACCTTTTCCCGCATGGGGCGATACTGATTTAGATGCATCATTTAGGGCAGTGGCGTCAAACTTTTCCCACCTCAGGGTATATAAATTTAGATGCATCATATAGGGCAGTGGCGTCAAACCTTTTTCCGCCTGGGGCTATATAAATTTAGATGCATCATTTCGGTCAGTGGCGTCAAACTTTTTCCGCCTGGGGCTATATAAATTTAGATGAATCATCTAGTACAGTGGCGTCAAACCTTTTCCCGACTGGGGCTATATAAATTTAGATGCATCATCTAGTACAGTGGCGTGGAACCCTTTTGCGCCTGGGGCTATATAAATTTAGACCATGCAGTAATAAAGTGGCTAGTTATTGTCAGGGCACAAAATGCCGATCTCTAAAGCTAAGAAAATGCCCGACAAGCCAGGAAGTAGGCCCTACCCTACAAATAAAAATGACTGTATGAAGATTGTGGACTAGGCCTACACTGTTGTTTCCCTTTCATGAACATCCATCAGACCATGCCGGCAATGCAAACATAAGAACATTATTTCAGACAGAAATTTATTTTTTTCATTCAGGCAAGTGGGTAGTTCACCGCATAGTTTTTTGCACTATAGGAGGCTTTTTGGCCAGAGTCTTGTTTGGCCTCTTGCTATAGTAAAAGAACCACCAGCTCGCTTGTGTGGGCTCCTTCGAGGCGGAGCGCTCGTCCTCCTACCTGCGCGGCGGGATTCCACGGGCAGGACGCCACATCTATTAGAATCGTTACTGAACTCCAACATAGATGAGGTTGCGTGTCAATGTGTTATGCACCAGGAAGCCCATTGACTCAGACTTCAGCCTGCTTTTCTTTCTTGGTCTGCTCCCATAGCCTTTGATCATCCAAGATCATCTGCAAGGCAGCAGGTGTTTTATTCCTAGATGAATTACTATCCTTAGTTTACGAGTTTCATCTACCCGGGTTTAGAGTTTAAGCGCCCTATACTCGCTTTTTGCAATCATTACCCTGGATTTTTGAGATGTTTTAAGTGAATATCCTAACCTCACAACAATGTATCTTACATGCATCAACGCTGCAAATTCATTTCGCTCTTTTAATTATTATAAATCTCGCTCTTCTAATTATAGGCCTACTGTGTTCCTATTGTGATTATTTTAATGTAAGATGAAAGAAAACATTTTTCTATAATTTTTTTCCGCGGTAGCAAAACGCAGGAATATAACAAGTAGAAATCTAAATACCGCGCTAAAAAAAAGTCACATAAACATTTTTAAAACGTGGTTTCTTAAAGCAAAAAAAAAAATAAAAAAAAAATGCAATAATAGCTTCACGTTTCGTTATCTTGCAATCAGTTGAATTGCTTGTTTACACGGCATCTTTTCTTTATATTGTCTTTTCTAAAGCTCTTAGCTGAAAAACATTCAAATTAAAAAAAAAAAAAGGATATTGAGTTTAATACACAGCATCAGGAAATTCACGCAAGTGTTCCTGAAGTTTATGTGAAAACAGAAAAAAAAAAAGATTTTGTTAAAAAAATAATGTAGAAGTAAAGTGTGTGTGTGTGGGGGGGGGGGGGGTTCTGAGAGAGATGAGACGAGGAGCCATTTTCTCAATTTCCAAACTTCCGCTTTGCTCCATTTTGTCCGATAATTATGTATGCAGTAAAATATCCAATCTCTAGGCTCATCGTTTAGGCCTATTTGTCTTTCTTCCGTTAGGAAGGAAATTTACGATCATTATAATCCTTGTACTTAACTTTCAATGGAACATTGAATGGGTTTCCGAATTATTATCCCAAAAAGGTGTCAGATCACCGACCTATCAAAGCGTAACCCTATTATGCAAGTGTAACATTCCACGTTGGCCTATATTCATTTCAATGTCTTTCTACTATACAGAAGCTTAAATAACAATCATTTAGAGGAGTTTGAGGGTTATATATAAATGTAGATAGATAGATAGATAGATAGATAGATAGATAGATAGATAGATAGATAGATAGATAGATAGATAGATAGGTAGGTAGGTAGGTAGGTAGGTAGACAGACAGACAGACAGACAGACAGACAGACAGGTAGGTGGATGGATGGATGGATGGATGGATAGATAGATAGATAAACAGACAGACAGACAGGTAGATAGATAGATAGATAGATAGATAGATAGATAGATAGATAGATAGATAGATAGATAGATAGATAGATAGATAGATAGATAGATAGATAGACAAACAGAGCTGTTCATACGTGCACGCTGTATTGAGCCGCTAACAGAATGCTGCCTCCACAATGTGCGATGTTCCTGAGGATCTGCTTGGCGGAAGAGACAAGAACTAGCAAGCCCTTTCTTCTTCTTTACCACCTTCAACACACTGCGTACCTTGCAAGCCAGCTGTTGGCTATGGTTCTCTTTTGGCCTATCTTTTACTTCCATTAGACATGAAAACAGTACATACACTCGATACACATACACTAGAATGACTAGATACACATACATTAGATGATGCAATTAATGTAACATCAAACAAGATTTTCTAGGCGGTGTTTCGGGCAATTTATAAGTTGTATACACTCTTAGGGACTCCAGTATTGCCAGAAATCTTTTTGCCTAATTGTAAAAAGAATTTGCAATGCTAACGTTGGTAGTATTCTACTGGCGACTAGCAGGGCCTCGGCATTAAGTCTAAGTGGTCGCAGACAATCGTGTTTTAAATAAGTATTGTGTATGTGTGAGTTATTATATCCATCGTTGGTAGATTGTAGCTCTTGGCTCCTGATATTCGTGCAGAAATAGTCAAAAAATTTTTGTCTACTTGCATAGCGAACCCACCGGGACCACCTCTGAGTTTGTGTGATATTCCTAACTCTCTTTGTACTCTTTTTTTTTCTTCCTCATACTATGTGCTTTATATTCTACTTTTTTTGCTTATTTACTTGTAACATTCAAAACCTTTATTGTCAAGTTTATCACCCCCTTCCTGTATAGCGGACCAATCGGGGGCCACCTTTGAGTTTGTACGATATTCTAAACTCTCTTTGTATTTTTTTCCCTTCCCCTTACTATTTGCTTTATATTCTACTTTTTTTTGTTTATTTACTTGTAACATTCAAAACCTTTATTGTCTAGTTTTATGTCCCCCCCCCCCGGGTCAAAGAGTTGCTGGCCTTGCCCGGGTTGCTGCCCTTGTCCAACTGTTGTCACCCCTGTTTTTCTTTTATCTCTAAGTTTGCATTTAGTTTTATGAAAATAGAAAAAAATATTTTTTTTAAAAGAGAGAATACTGGCATGACCAGACTTTATAAATCTCCAAGGAGCTGAGATCAACCTCTCTGCAAAGTGAAGGCCAAGAAGTTACGTTGGCAGAGATAATGGAGTTACCTCCCCTTCCATGCGATCAGTGTCCAACTTAAGAGCATAAGAACATTCACCGCTTTCATCTCTTTCATGTTTCAAGGAAGATTGCAAGTTTGTATGGAATAAACGGCACTAGAGAACTATGACTTTTCAAGCACTATACATGAGCTTTACAATTTTTACAACTCTCTTCGTCTGTCTGTCTGTCTGTATGGTAAAAAGTTTAAACATGTTTTTTTCTGATTTCCCATTCTCAGATCAAGTTAAAACTTGATATATATATATATATATATATATATATATATATATTAATTTATCAAAACGTAATGATGGGGACTAAATCCGTATATATATATATATATATATATATATATATATATATATATATATATATATATATATATATATATATATATATAAATATGGATTTAGTCCCCTTTTTACGTTTTGAGAAATTAATACGCGTACTCTTAGTGACGCTTAGTTAGTCTAGCTATTTGGACCTGCAGCCCAATGATCGTACATCAACACATATTCAGTGCTATTACGGTAGACAAAATTCAATCAAAGTAACAAAAAAATTGTTCTAGCAAGAAAAATATAAAAAAATACTTTAAAAAAAAAACAAAGTTTATATTTAGTGTAATTGTATCAATTGGTTTGGATTAGTCAAGTCATTGTATGTGTAACTGACCTAGAGATATAAATCTGTGCGATAGAACTATTTTTATTTTTACCAATTATTTTTATTTAGCTTTTTGCTTTCTCAGTGCGCTATGCTCCTATTACTCCTATCACTTGGGTATCTTGGTGAATGTTTACATGATCGTTTTTTAAATGTATACAAAAAATGTTTACTCAGGGCTCAAGATTCCTCAAGGGGACTAATTCAACTTTTACCACCACATCTGTCAAGTACGATTTCTTTGCCTTGTTCAAAACATCAAACAATTAATTACCATTGGATTAATTAATTAACTAACTGGTTTGTTTTTTTTTAATATCGGTTCTTGTATTGTCAGGTAAAAGAAATAATTGTGCAAAATTTCGGCTTGATCCGAGATTTTGTGTCGGAGAAATAACTTTTTACCAGACAGACTGAGTTGATATAAGCTTTGTAAAAATATACAAGCAGTATTGAGAAAGAACATTCAATGTATAGAATTAGTTCATCTGTTGTTGCACGTATCGAAATGTGTGGCTGAGTGAAAAAAAAAACGCTTATCTCCCTTGCAAGGTTATGTTTGCTGAGCGCCCAAAGCCATCACGGAAATAGTCTGCTAAATATTCTCTTCACCCATTGGTCCACTAAAGAAAACCATGTCGCACTGAAAGTAATCATCTTCGCTTTTAAAGTAACGTCCGTAATTTATAAGATAAGAGTTAGAAAATTGCCCTATGCAGAAGCAAAACAAAAAACAAAACCAAAAAAAAAAAACAAGTCAATTGAATACGTATTGGTACACTCTAGCACAGAAGTACCTAGTCTACTCCTCAGTTTAGGGCCTTAGAAATTCTCCTACCGCAACCATAAATAACGTTAGTCCTGCCGGAACCGAGACTTTCGCACTTCCTTATGCACTTTGGGAAAGAAGGTTAAAGTGGCCTCATAATGGCCCCTCACGGGATGAAAATTGCCCTCGGGTCGTAGGTTTGGCATTACTGACTTCTACAACAATCTGAAGGGTATTTAGTAATATTTAGGTTCACAGTCAACAATAAGCAAACAACTACCATTAGCGTCAAGGCAGAAAATCACTTCTTAGTCTCTTAAATGAGTGCAGCTTTGATCACGATATTTATGTTCAAACAGTTTTGAAACGAAGCTTCTTGTATTCACAACCATTCAGTCTTCTCATACCGATGTACATAAAGCAGTGATGCCCAACCTAATTCGACCTGCGGTCCATTTTAATTTCCGACACTCGTGTCGCGGGCCACATGACCGAAAATGTACAAAAAAACGAAGTGAAATTGACATGAAACAATTTTATTAGAAACTTGTGGATCACATTACTGTAAGGTAACTGAGCTGTTTATTTTCTGCGTGTGTCCAGCGTGTGGAAAGGTCATGTCCGATGTGTGTGTGTGTGTTCATAGTATTAAAGGAATGTCGTGTGAGATGTGTTTGTGCTCGTTCACTGTCTACTGCAAACTTGTCGAATAGATAGATAGATTTTTTTAGATAGATAATTTTTACTGATCTAATCAAATGGAAATTCAGTTTGACTACAATTGACAACCTCAGCGTAATAATAACAATATAGATGCAAATACGAACAACATTCACACATGAAACACATACACATTCACAACCAGCGCTTTATAAATTAGACTTCTATGTACTTCTCGATGATGACAGATGATCTTGTAACACTCTGACCGAAAGTGGGATGAACGAATTTTTAAATCTTTCTGTTTTAGTCCTAATGGAAAGGAGACGACCACTTAAGATCTGATGTAACAGTGGTTTAATGGGTGCAGGTTGTCTTTAATAAGTCATGGTATTGCTATTCTAGTCGTTATTAGTTCATTACAATGACATTTTTTACGCGTCGGAAACTGGCTTCATTTCTTTACTTAGAATGTGAACAATATTATAGCTAGCTTGCCAACGACTAATTTTCTGGTCTCTTTTTTTTTGGTAAATATTCCCATGGATCCTCAAATATCTAGACATAGTTTTAACAATCGCGGCTCAAAACCAAGAAAGCCGTCATATTTGTTTTATAATTTGCTTATATGTTTTTTTTGTTTAAAAAAAAAAACAGCCACACTTTACAAAAGTAGAAATCAATTCAGTTTTCCTGGTAGATTCTAAATTCAGTCTTCTTGTAGTTTCTTCAGTCTCCCATTTGATAAAATACAAATTTTAAATGTCATGGTACCAATCAATTAAAGATAAAGTCAGGGCCCTAACCTATGTACACTTTCTACTGACGTTTCGGCGGGCCGGATAAAACCACTTTTGCAGGCCGGATCTGGTCCGCGGGTCGTATTTTGGGTACCCCTCACATAAAGTGGTATTCAAAATTTATTTCTATTTTCGATTGATTTGAATTCCAATTCTACTTGCTGTCGCCATCCAGTTTCTACGGGTTTCTCGTCTTTCAGCAGTGGACACTTCCTCTTCCTGTCTAAACCATGCACTACATGTTTTGATAGATCTATAGTCTCTTAAAACAGATAAAGCATCTAAGTTCAGACTATTAGGAGTTTAGGACTAGATCTATATTTTCCGAAAGCTCTATCTAATAGATGAAGCAAATTGTAAGGAATATGTCTGTCTGTCTGTCTGTATGTATGTATGTATGTATGTTTGTATTTTTGTATGTAATGTAGCCTATGTATGTATGTATGTATGTATGTTTGTATGTATGTATGTATTTATGTGTGTTTGTATGTATGTATGTATGTATGTATGTATGCATATCCTTTATAGAAATTTAACCGTTTGACCAATCTTAATGAAATTTGTCATGAAAGTTCCTTAAATAGGCCTAATAGCGGTGATCCTACGATATGTAAGGTTGCCCTACACTGGCCTAAAGCAAGAGAGTTTACTAGATTTAGGCCAATGAGGCATCTTGACATAGATTTTAACTATTCAAACAACAGAAGTGCCTTTTATAATTTAACAAAACAGTAGTAGATCGAAAAAAAAACAACAACCCGAGCAAGGGCAGGTAAAAACATAGCTAGTGCGTCGATTATCCATATTAATTGGGAACGGGTTCTGACTGGCTAATCGATCGTCTTGACCGAATGTGGAATATTATAAACAGTCCATGTCACCAACAATATAAAGAATATTCAAATGGGGTACTGCGCCGTACGTAAACACCAAATATAAGAGATGTATACCGGGGAACAAAGCGTTATACGTAGTAGCCTCCCATTAATATAGAGAGAATTACTCGCTGATATTTCGCTTCACACCATCACGATCACTTAGATAACATACTGTAAAACAAGAGGCAGTCCAGATTTTTAACGTTCCGGATAACTCAAGTCCGGATAAACGATGTTCCACTATTATTCTATAATACACATTAACTCTAAAATAATGCTACCACAAGTTTTGAATCAATGTATTACAATACAGTATCAGAGGGTCATGGATACAATACAGGGTGAACAAGTGCGAATATAAGGGGAGGCTACTCTAATAAAACAGGGGAAATAATGCTGGGGCTCACGAAGCAAAGAACGGAAATGAATCGTCTTTCCAAGCAGAAGTCATTTCACGTGAGCCCTTAGAGGTCAGTAAATAATTTTACAAATCCAGTTGGTGGACAAAATGAACGAAACAATTAATTTTGATACGAATTCCTTCCCCCCCCCCCCCTAATATCACCGTCACCTTCACATATCCCTTAGTTGGTGCACCACTCCTGATCTGTCGACCGTCTTTCTCCATTCCTCTCTGACTTTCGCCAAGACTAGAATCTCTTTCAATGATAGGCCAGTCCCTTGTTGCCTAACCTGCCTTCCCATGGCTTTCTCTGTCTGCCTTTTAAAAAAAATTATTTTCCCTGATACTGTTCCCTGTAGGATTGTCTTTGCGAGCCCCGTGGACCTAGCGATATGACCATTATGGCCATTCAATTTAAGTTTGCAATTTCTGAATGTGGTCAGCAAGTCATTTCAATTGTGATCAAGTCAAGCAATAGGTGTGCATTATAACATACATTTGAAAGCGGGCCTGTTTTGTTCATGCAAAAGACATCATCAACCGAAAGAAAGACTAGGCCCTCCAATTATTTAAGGCCGGCCCTGATACATAGATAGGTAAAGAGTGGCAGAGTGAATAATATTAAAGCGCTAAAAACAAAAATGATACCCGATCTATCAATCGATCTATCCATCGCTTAATATAATTTTAGAAATCAATGATTTCACCTCAAAGAAGAATACAAATATGTTTATGCTATATTCCGCAGTGATGCCCAAAATACGTCCCGCGACGTGCTTCCATCCGGCCCGCCGAATCGTCGGCACAAAAGTTAGAAACCCCCCCCCCCCCCCATCTTAAACAATGTTCAAAATGTATCTTTACCTACGTTAGTGCCTTCACTTTTTTTCCTAATGGATTACTACCAAGGCATTTAACATTTGTGCGTTCATGAAATAGGACTAAAGAATCTACTAGGAAAAGTGAACGGATCTTTACTTTATTGTAGAGCATGATACCATTGTTAGCCAACATGTTTGTTTTTATAAAGAAAGTCTGACTGTTTTTTTTTTTAAACAAGAACAACAAAATATAAACAGAACTTATGCCATTTTTTGAAGTGTAAAGAGAAAATGCAGATATCCGAAAAAAATCAATGTAAGTACTAGATCCTCGGGTTTGAAATAAAATAGTTTCAGGTAAATTTCATTAAGTTTTTGTATCTTTTTCATCATGTGGCCCGCGACACGAGTGTTGGAAATTAAAATGGCCCGCAGATTGAATTAGGTTGGGCATCACTGCTATATGGAGTATATTTATATCCTACGCATATAGATATATTAATCTAGCCGTGCATGTTAATTAGAGACTCTACTAAATCATTCATTTTCCTGGTTGATTCAGGCAAATGTTCTGTGGATTAAATTCTCCACCTTGAAACGTTTCCCATATCACTCTCTTTCTCTCACCCTGTCTCTCACTCTCAAACCCACACACATACACAGCTGCACACAAACAGAAAGTGTCCATCTAATGGATAAATAAAAGAGAGATATGTGCGTGAAGTGATGATTTCGTTTTATTGATCTGACCAGCGCTGCTTAGGGAACTCTACACCCTCTTGCAGGCCGTACACCTGAGGATACTCAACTACACCCTCTTGCAGGCCGTACACCTGAGGATACTCAACTACACCCTCTTGCAGGCCGTGCACCTGAGGATACTCAACTACACCCTCTTGCAGGCCGTGCACCTGCGGATACTCAACTACACCCTCTTGCAGGCCGTGCACTTCCGGAGACTCAATTACACCCTCTTACAGGCCGTACACCTGAGGATACTCAACTACACCCTCTTGCAGGCCGTGCACTTGCGGATACTCAACTACACCCTCTTGCAGGCCGTGCACTTGCGGATACTCTACGTTAACTGTTCATTGACAAAGAACTGTTTAATAACAAGGAAACTTTGTGTACACACACACTGCAGACGAAATATGTTAAGGAATTATCTGTACAAAGCTTTATATCAACTCACACTGTCTGTCTGTCTGTCTGTCTGGTACAAATCTTGTACACCTTATGTTTGTCCACTTTCTCTTTCTATGATCAAATTGAAACTTTACACAATTATTCATTTTTCTAACAAAATATGAAAAAAAAATGAGCCAACTAGTTAATTAAATATTGGCAACTATTTAGTTTTGTTTTATATAGAAAAGGGAGTTAAACCTTGCAGTATTGAGATGTACCTCAGTGATTTCGCGGCTCTTCCCCTTAGAAAAGCTAAAAAAATTTAAATATATATTTTGCTTGTTTTGTTCCATTAAAACAGTGCGCCAAATTTGATCGGCCAGTGGGTCATATAATTTTGCGATGCGCTTGTCAAGGGCCCCCATGTAACAAATGTCTTCCATTTGCTTGATGAAGGTAGTTACATAACATACTGTCGATTGTGGTTTTGAAGGCCGAATACCAATATTTTACTACGCTTATATCAATTCACTCTGTCTGTCTGTCTGTCTTGTACGTTTTTTAACACGTTATTATTTATCCCACTCCCGAAAGATATTAACTTTAAATGTGAAGTTCTTTCCCTTAGTTAAAGGGAATAATACTGCCAAATTTCTCAATAAGTTGTTTTTATTTCCCCTTTTTTCGATACCAAACAAAATAATTAATTACAAATAATTAATGTAAAAATGTGTTAATTTTGTGACTGATTCGTATGTTTTTAGGTAAAACAATTAATTGTGCAAAGTTTCAACTTGATCCAAGAATGGATGCGGGAGAAAGAAAATTGTACCAGACAGACCAACAGACAGAGAGAGACGATTTAAGCTTTGTAAAAAAAAACAAATTAAGGTGACCTCGATCTAGCAGGTCATTGAGCATTGTGTTCTTTACTTTGATTTCTGTCAAAAATGTTTTCCTAGAGACTCACTCGTCTAAAAGCATTTCGTTGAAAATTAACAGATTTCGCAATAAAAATATCTTCCCTTCACCACCTAGACATTTCGCGTCCGGTATTAATTACAACTGACGCTGGAAGTAATTATTCCCATCATCTGGTATCCGGCAGCCCTACTGTCTTTCATCGTGTGCTGATTTTTTTAAAAGTTCAGACTAAGTTAACATTTAGAAAAAAAGTTTCCTGAATAAAATAGTTTTGGCCTGTAAATGCCAAATCTGATTTCCGTTTCTATATTCCTTCATTCTATACGATTTGAGCTGTGTTATGTTTACAGTAGCGCTTCGAGATGTAAGTCCGAGGGAAATAAAATATGTCAATTACCATCTGTGACGTCAATCAAACACAAGTCTAAAACGTATCTACTAGACCCAGCGCTGAGCACTTGGCTGGCGGAAAAGAAACGCAAGATAACAGAAGGCTGAATTCATCCAAAGTTGACACTCGGGTCAATATTAAAACTAAAACTACCATTTTTCAGACCATGCGATCTATAAGAGGGGGGGGGGAGAAGACGCAAAGCTCATGTGTTTCTATGGCCGACGGTTAATGAAGGTGTCGGGTGACCATGACAACGGCAAACCTCATTGACTTCATCAGCGTACGTCAGGGTGGGCTCAGAGAGGTCGTAAAAATACTAAAGTTCAAATTCAGAATATTCAAGGAGATTCGATCTCAGGCCCCTCGGTTCAGAATCCAAGCGTTTTACCACTCAGCCACCACACCTCCTGGAAAAATATTACGAAGTTGATAAATATAATCATGAGGCGCGGTGGCTGAGCGGTAAAGCGCTTGACTTCCGAACCGGGGTCCGGGGTTCTAATCCTGGTAAAGACTGGGATTTGTAATTTCGGGATCTTTGGACGACTCTAAGTCCAACCAGCTCTAATGGATACCTGACATTAGTTGGGGAAAAGTAAAGGCGGTTGGTCGTTGTGCTGGCCACATGACACCCTCGTTAACCGTAGGCCACAGAATCAGATGGCCTTTACATCTTCTGCCCTATAGACCTCAAGGTCTGAAAGGGGAACGTCACTTGCAATAGCATCACGAATAACTAGGTCTCCATTGTCTATAAAGTTTGAGATCTTGAACTGGTTTCGACTAAACTCTTTCTAGTGGTGGAAACACTAATTGTGGGAGCGTTGTGATTGGTTTCTGAATCGAGGGGTCTCGGGGTTCAAATCTAGGTGACGGCTTAAAACTAGAATTTCGGGATTTTCAGGACGCCCAATTCTAATGGGTACCTTGCAATATTTGGGGAAAGTAAAGGCGTTTGGTCGTTGTGCTGGCTACATTAATTATCCTCATCATCTGACCTCTAGGTTGTAAGATCAGAAAGGGGAGAAAGAAAAAAAGAAAAGAAAAAGATAAAGACAAAAAAAAAGTCAAAGAGTAGGAAAGAGGGGAGAGAAAAGTTTTAATGAACTTGAACTAGACACAAAGAGTGAGAGAAAGAAAGAGAGACAAAAAGTGGAAGAGAGTGAGGTGGAGAAGACCGAGGGAGAGACAGAGAAGAAGAGAAAGTTTTGAACATTTTAACTCGTTTGTTTTGAATTTATTCCCCCCCCCCACCCCCCGTTCCTAAAACCTTGAACTATTGACAAAATTTCTTTTTACTCAAATATATTTCATCTGTTCATCTGAAGATACAAATACGACAATCTGCAATATTCTTCTTAGATTTTACATTTAAATATTTAAAGATGAAAAAATTATTGCCAAAAAAAATTATAAAAAAATAAAGATTTAAATATAAAAAAAAAAAATGAAATAATAGAAAAATAATTAGTCTTTCCAATTAAAAACAGCAGGTTGATAGAAAGTTTTTATTTAAATTACTTTATTGCGAATTATAGACAATGAGACAAAATTAGTTTCACCAACAGGGCGATTTCTTTTTTTGCTTTTTCAGTCTTTCTCTTACCATCTTATGTTTCTTTTACCCTCGCTACTACCACAGGGGAAGCGCGGTGGCTCAGCGGTAAAGCACTTGGCTTTCGAACCTGGTGAAGATTTTTAATTTTGGGATCTTTGGACGCCTCTGAGTCACCCCAGCTCTAATGGGTACCTGACATTAGTTGGGGGAAAAGTAAAGGCGGTTGGTCGTTGTACTGGCCAATGACACCCTCGTAATCCGAGGCCCCAGAACCAGATAACCTTTACATCATCTGCCCTATAGACCACAAGGTCTGAAAGGGGAACTTCACGTTACTTTTACTATCACGGGGAAACATCAAGTTAAGAGATAGACTGACTATGATGACTGTCTAGACGCAAGGCTGATTATTACGTCTCAGAGAACACATATCGTCCTACATGTTATTTTCTTCTGCCCACTAGATTTAAATCTATTGTCGAAGCCATGTCCTAGATCTAGTAACCTCTTCTTTTTCAAAGTTCATCTTTTTTTTTAAATTATGAAAAGAAAATCGAAAATTCTTCCGAAACAATTCATATGCCTAAGTCTAATTACAGCAAAATCCCCCTCGGGCCCGCCTTGCTCTGCCAGCTCTCTCACCCGCCTCCTGTCACTGGACTAATCATAAGGCTTTACCGTAAACCCTTTTTAATTTTCACCCATCAAAACAAAGCCGATCAACCGGGCAGCAGTTAAAAAATACACTGTCGACTACTTTTGAGAGTCTCATTTTAATCCCATTCTAATTCTCCTTGACATTTTAATATGCCACTTCTGCTACTTAAACCACGTGACAATTCTTTGAGATGAATAAAATTAGTTTCTTTATTCGTCTGCTCAGAAGAAAAAAAAAAGATCCTTGATGGATTTAATTTTTTTTTATTTTAATAGTAGTCAATTAAAGCCCTCACGATTACCTAAAACTATTAGTTTTTTTTTTGTAGAACACGAAATATAGTTATGGTTGAAAAAAATGGTGTCAGAAGTGAAATTAATAGAAGAAATCAAGTTGATCCCACGTTATTAACAGAAAGATTATCATTCCTTAGACTTTAAATAATATGACACAACCTGGTTTGGAATGGTCTCCTGTGTTTGAGAGAATGAGAGAGAGACAGTGTAATTCTACATCGATGAACACTATGTACAACTGAAAATAGAATTTTTATTATCGAATTGCAAAATGTAAAAGATTAAAACGAAAATTCTGCCACACGCTTTGCGAATCTTTTCGCTATAGAAATGTCACATTAAAATAAAGATTTTATATGCTACTTTTTCTAGTATACAAAAAGATGAAGTATTATATCTCCCCTATCCCCAATTGGTTAAGTTTAAAACTACTGGTTTTAAAATTATTTTCTCAGGATGACAAAATAAAGTAGCGGAATTATTTTTACAAAGCGTATGTCAACTCACTCTGTCTGTCTGTCTGTCTGGTTAAAAAGTGTGTACGTGTTATTTCTCCCACACCCATTCTCGAATCAATTTGAAGCTCTAAACAATCATTTATAGTACCTAGCAAAACATGAATCAATTTTTTAAAAAATTAACAAATTAATCAATAAAAAAATAAATAAATAAGGGAAATAGCTTCTACATTATTGAGATTTATTTGTAAGCGCGGAGTTATTTTCATAAGACAAGTTTTAATTTAAAAAAAAAAGAAAATGTTTTTTTTTTATTTTGCTCGTTCTTTTTCTTCTTTTAATCGCAAAAAAAAAAAAAAAAAAAGACGGACAATGATTAAAAATTGTCCCATAAGGTCCAATGAGAAGCAAACACCAGATTGATATTCAGACAACAATTACTTTGAACTCTTAGCAGGCTCAATTTCCTGACAACAAAAGGGTGGCATTGTCTTTCACACTTTGTACTAGTAATGGAAATTTAGATAATATACAATAAACTCGTGGGCGGCCTCTGCGGGTCGGCAGTACTCACATACTAAGTTATACACAAACACAATGAAAAGTTTGCTGTTTAACAAAAAAACTGACTCACTTTTTTTTCTGTCTCTCGTAAAGATATTTTTTTTTTTTATGTAGGGCACCTTTGTCAAAAAAAGTGCAAAACACGTCTTGCGGAAGAAGCCAATGTCTATTCTTCATACATGGAGTCACATCCTAAATGGCACACTGGTGTATCCGGTGTCCTTGATAAAAGGTAGTGTTGATAAACTAGTATTTTTTTGCACTTTTTAGCAGAATTAAATTGTTTAAGCTCCCCCGTTTGTAGGTTTTATTTTAGTTGGCATCACTGTATGCGAAAATCACATTTCTCGTACTGCTTTATGTATTGAAAGCTCAAGTCTCTCGGGGCCTATTGGCACCGCGTCTCATGTTGAATAACGCCATACTCTTGTGTTGGGCCTTACCTTTATATCACTATTGTTTATATCAGTTACTTTTAATGAGTGAATATCCAAAGAATTCACACCTACCTTTTTATTGCTACAAACGACTACGTCTAAAATATTTTTATTCTAAATTCATTCAAATGATGAACATAAAGTTCAAATAAACACTGACACAATAAAAATTAACGCTTGAAAAATATTTTTAAAAAGTGAACAAAAAATGAGCGTAAAATTTGACAGAAAGGATTTCAATTTTGAAAATAAAATCGGTTTTAGAGATCGAGAGATTGGATTGGATTAAAAAACAACAACAGTAAAATTAGTTGTCTTTTTTTTGTCTTTCTACAAATTTGAAGCTTACTACATTCAAGTCCAAATGCTGGAAGGGTTTGAACTCGCGACCAACCTGGCGACAGTTGAAGCGAGACCATTCGTACAATAAGGTCTGAACACTGACCCGCGTGTCGCACATTGTGGGCGGTGTAAATCGATAGCTCGTGGCCACACCGTACAAACCTGGGACTTGGCAACGAGATGTTGGTCCAAACTACCCACAGGCTGTGACGCTACAGGCCTTCTAAACGATTGGTCTCGGTTGAAGACGTGTATCACACGACCGGGCAGCCGTCAATAAATTTGTTGCTCCCAGATCCAGTCTATGAAAAGTAAGTTTAACCCTTAAGATGCCTGTAGTAGTTAAGCCTCTTAACATCAGAATTGCTATTCCATTTTGCATGCACTCATTGTAAAACAGCTCAGCACTTAAAGGGTTAAGGATCGACTAGAGTTAGGCTTTTGTGTTTTACAAATGACGTACAATGCCGTACGTCTTCTGTTAAAAAAAACGGAATACTGTTGGAACTATTAAAAGACGAAAGCTGAGCTGGTTTGGTCCTATTGTAAGACATGACTCACTGTCAAAAGTACTTCTTTAAGGTACAGCAGAGGAAGCAGAAAGACAGGATCGTCTATTGAGAAGCACGCTGGACAACGTAAAAGAATGGACCGGCCCCTCTCTTGATATCCTGCATAGAACAGCTGCTGGCTGGGAATAATGGAGGAATTTGGTTTCGCAATCCGCCAAAGCACCCCCTACGATGAAAGTCAAGGAATAGATGATGATGTTTATAAAATAAAAATACTGGCTTTATTATTTGAGATTGCTTCTCAAACAAACATTCTCTCTCTCTCTCTCTCTCTCTTTCTCTCTTTCTTTCTCTCTCTCTCTCTCCCTGTGTATCTAAGTTTTAAGTGAAGTTTGGTTTCATCTATGAAAACACAAAACTCTCTCTAACAAATATTGTTGACCCCCTTAATGAAAGGCGCTGAATTGTATTGACATTGCTTTTGATGCTTCACTGTTTTAATGGATGCTCAGCATATCTGCGTCTACCACAGTCTCGTAGCCAGAATATTTAAATAAACACATTCTTTATAGTTCTTTCAAGCTTAGTATGCCTATATTCTTTTTAATGGGCGTTGTTGGTCAGGGACACCAGAGCCATTAAGTCTATGCGCACGTGATAGATGGTAGAAATTAAATATTTGTTGTAGAAGACAGTTACTGTTTGAAATAGAAAAGCCACATATCTTTCAGTATCAAATTTAATATTCTAGTTAATACACAACATATGTCAATCAGTCACTTATCTAAGATTAGTTTAAGTTAAGTTCATTTTGAGCTTATAATACGCAGACATTTAGCAGACAATAACGTCAAATTAAAAAAATTAAGCATGTTAATTACACTATAAAGCTACCTTAATCTTATCTTATAAAATATAAACGTTTGTTTGAAACAATTTGATATGTCCGAGTATTCACGTGTTAATCTAGTCATATGTGTAACTTAACTCTGCTTAGTCGTTGACTTTCCTGGCTGACTTAAGCAACCCGCTCCATGCTCTGATGACATTAGAAAAGAAGAAGCACATATATTTATATGCCTACGTATATATCATGAAAGGAGCACTTGCACGAGTTAGTCCTAGCATATGGAATAAGACATGTGCCTTTATCTTCTTGTCCTACCGAATTATTATTATTTTTATTTCTTCTTCTTTGTATATTTGTAACTCATGGTTCGGTATGTTATATTTTAAGTTTTTACTTTTTATAACATTGAACTATTTCTAAACTCACACATTTGCATGAAACTTATATTAAGCTCAATCTTTGTTCTCATCCATCTCTTATACTACTGTAAACATTTTAAAGTCATGACATGTACCTGAATGTACACAATTTCAGATTTTTTTTAGCATACTCATCATCATCTGTCTCTTGACTTTCGTCTTTAGAGTGCTCTATAGAGTGCTCTATAGAGTGCTATATAGAGTGCTATATAGAGTGTTATATAGAGTGCTATAACAGTTCACGTAACCAACTCCGTCTCCTTGTCAAGGTCAGCAGCTGTTCTTAGGAGTATATTCAGAGAGAGTCTGGTCCATTCTTTTTGTTATCCAGCCAACATTTGTTTGGACAAAACTATTTCTTCGTTCTCCCGCCAATGTTCCATAAAGGAAACTTTGGACAGTGTGTCATCTTTTTCGAATTAACAAAATCAGCTCAGCATTCTTCTCTTCACAGTCATCATCATCATCATCTTTCCTTTGCGTTCCTCATGGAACATAGGGCCTCAGTAAATACACGCCACTCTCCACGGCTAGTTTTTTAATGGCTTCCCAACTCTTTCCGGTCCTCTCGGCTTCATCTAGTATACTGCATCGTGACGTTCTTTTTTTCTCTTCAAAGTAATGAGGAGTTTTTCCTTTTGCCAGCCAGAGTGTTGACTTGTGAAAGTTCAAACTCATTCGCCTTCTTTTCCTGGTATCTAATACCCAGCAGTGTTCTGTAATATTTACTCTCCTAGGCTTGCCTCAGGGTTCAGTGTCCAACTTTCACCACCATATAGAAGCATGAAGACCACTAACGAAGAATACAGTTTCAAGTTTACCCCATCCCTTGTCATGCTTGACCCTAAGTATTTAAATGAGTCAACTTCTTATGTTTGGCCATTCAACTGTATTCACATCTCGCACTATCTCCAGATTTCAGAATGATATATTTAAGGAGAAAAACTTTTTTTTTCCTTTATCTAGATTAAGCCAAATCTGAGGGTATAAAGTAGACCAATGGATCTATCTGTCCAGGATTAAATGCAATATAGATGATCATTGTTTTTAAACAGAAGTTTGTATTTTGTTACAGGATACACTGACGACTTGAGTTATAAAATCCGCCAAGCGATTTGAGGAGGATGCTGCCATACCCCAATCACTTTCGTGTAGTGACGTCACTTCACCCTCTTATTTATTGACCATATTTACAGCATCCGTTTACGCAAATTGCAAGAACAATAACCCGAGCAAGCAAAGATTTAACAGGCTCACATCAATTTAGAGTGGTTCCCCCTGGGAATGAAAATGTGTTTTTTTTTAATTTTTTTTTTAATCCTTTCACTTTGTTTTAAATTTATTTTTTTTTAAACATTTTCTTTCTTTTCTTTCTTTTTGTTAAATAATTTTACGCTCATCAAAATTTATTTTTAAAAGGTATAAAAATCTGCGAAAAGAAACTGGCAAATTAAAAAGAAATAAAAAACCCTAATATATTATACAGAAAGGGAGAGGAGCATATTGAAAACAAGGGGACACCACCAGAAGGAAGTATGACGGGTTTGTGGGTAAGACGGAAGTTGAACAATTTTATCCCATAAATAAAATTATACTCTCATTGACGAAAACAATATTCTGATTTTTAACCGAAAAAAAGAAAAGTATATGTGTTTGGGGGGGGGGGGGACGAAGTGTCTTTGAGAGTTTATGTCATAAATTGTGTGTAGAGAAAAGTTAAAGGGAGGTAATAGGGAAACATGAACAATTAAACGTCACCACAAGTGGGCCCAAAAAACTTTTATAATCTGTAACAATAGCTGTTTGTTTGTTTTTTATGATAAACGCTCAATATTACCATACCATCTATCAGCATATAGCTAACGATGTATCGAGATATAACAGAGGAATAAAACGAATATATAAAAGATGTAGCATTAATACCCACCAACAACAAAACAGAAATGTTTCTTTATATAATAAAACGAGTATCAAACTATAAGGCCATCGCCTCCCGCAGAAGTAACGACACTCTAACTAAAGATACGTAAAGCATAGATCTAAACCATAAACTATAAAACATTTCCGCCTTTACGTCTTGACGCATTCATAAATAAAAAAAAAAACTCACTCCAGGTAAATGCATTACCTATATTTATAAAGAAAAATAATACATCTAATTAGGACTTGGGAAATTAATGATCCCCTTCAAAACAAAATTTCGCAATTATGGAGTCATGCATCATAAGACAGATATTCAAACTGCAATTTCTTATCAAGTTTTTATTATATTTTGTTTTATTTTTGTATACCGGTTTGTCTAAACTAAAACTCGGCTATGCAAGTGTAAATTTGAGTAAAGCCATGTGATAGAAACAAAGAAATCAATGAAAATTAGAACCATAATGGTAGCGTGTGACATTTTCATTGGATAGCCATTTAGATTGGAGCAGACGTAACAGTAGCAGATTTTATATCTATGATAGCAGACTATACATGCTGAATGTACAGATGGAACTGCATCAATGTAGATATAAAGTATTAGCGGCATTCAAGAGTTCTCACGAATGCTCTAACAGCGAAGGCTAGCTGTGAGAAGACTGGTGCAATATTGTATTTAACTTGAACCTTATTTGACATTTTCAGGGAAAGCCTTGAATATATGTTTAAAGTTTAAATCTACAGGGAGTCCCAACAGTCCAAAATGATTGGGACCCGTCACCAGACCCATTTCCGATTAACGAATATTTCGAAGTAAGCAAAATCACTTCTAAAATACATAAAATGCATACAATAATGAAATACAATGATGTAACGACGTGATTACATATATTGGCACTGTATGTAGTGATACACACAGTTTCTTTTGTTTCCTGTCTCTGAAACTAATTCTGTGTTGGAAGCGTGTGACATGAGAGTGAAATGTTTCTTACACAGTAGTCAAAGTACTTTTCTACATCGCTAAAATATTTATAATGTCCTTATTTCGGTTTCGGATTAAACGGACTTCCCTATTACTAAGTTCGGATTATCGGGACACCTCTGTTCCTCAAGACATTAGATCAGGGGTGGGCAACCTTTTTGTATCGAGGGCCGCATTAAAAAAAGTTTGGGAATGGCGGGCCGCATATATATATATATATATATATATATATATATATATATATATATATATATATATATATATATATATATATATATCTTAGAAGGATACGCTAGCTAACTGTGTAGAATGTGTTTTAACTGATATTTACACTGTATTATATTCACGTTTCTTTCTATTTTTGTAACAAGAGTTATATCACAATATCCCAACAACTATACAGTTGTACTTAATGTGCAGTATTTTACTTTTTACACTCGCGCATAATGTTCCGGTACTGCGAAACTATCGTGCTAGTTGTTACCCCTGTGACTGCTGTTAAATTACAGTCAGTCAACATTGACCAGTGATTATACTTGTTTTGTTTCCACAAAAGAAAGCTTGCTCACTGAATGAGACAATATATGTTCCGGAAGTCCATTGACGGGACGAGCGAAACCTGCCCTTCTGGATTATCACCAGAGAATGCTGACCATGTCCTTCAATGGTTCATACTTAATCAAGAAACCCGAACAAGACTCTTCAAAGACTATTCGGAAAACTGCCAGATCTGGAAACCACTGCGCGGTTCATCTCAGATATAGGATTGTTCATTTGAGCCCTCCAACATGTAAAATGAGAACCAAGAAGAATGACAGATGTATGTGTACCCAAATAGTGTGAACAGCAGCAAATTTTTTGAAGTGTGGAAATACAGCTTCTGGCACCCATAAGACTCCCCTGGTAGTACTGACTGGAACTTCTCTTTGCTTGGAATATTGTCCTCTGAAGCTGAATCAGCTTCTACGTTAAATGGTGAGCTGACGGTATTGATTCTTGACGTCTTAAAATTTGCTTTTATAAATTGCACAATCAAGGAATCTTAATAAGTTGTACTTTTAATTATTTCACTAAAAATAGTTTCACCTTTCAGCAAAGGAAAATGACAAAACTATTTTCTTGTGCTTGCCTGTAGAAATGGGAAAGCCTTGTATGAAAAGATTTAACATGCATTTACATTTCATTAGCAAACAACCATCTGCAATAGCAATAATAAAAAACATGAGATCTGTCTTCCACTCTTCATTACACATATTGGTAACAAAGTCACAGTCAATGTCCTTCAAGTAACATAACAGTTTCTTCCTTGAGAATTTATATCTCATTTGACTTTTCCATCAAGTAACATAACAGTTTCTTCCTTGAGAATTTATATCTCATTTGACTTTTCCATGCTAAGCTAGCGGATGCATTTTATTATTTTCTTCATAAATCGGTACTACCCGTGGTTAACACTCTTAGCTCCAATGAGTTTCATTGACGTAAGAGTTCGGTCAAACTTTTATACAGCTTTGTGCAAACGTTCCTGTTCAGAGTTTATGGTTGAAATATTTTTTTTATTAACAAAAAATATTTTTCTCAAAGATCGAGCTCCGTCAGTTATTACACTTGCCATCTTGTTCCAAGCCTACCCAACACTCAGAGATTGTGTCTTGAATCGAGTGTAGTGATGTATAGCCAATAGGCATAATCTTCGTTTACTTAAAACTTTTATAATGAAACAGTTTCAATAATTAATGACAATAGTATTTTAATATTTGCTTTTTTATATGTATATATTGTGGGCACACCTGATTTCTATAGGTGTCGGCGGGCCACATAAAACACTTCGGCGGGCCGCATGTGGCCCGCGGGTCGTAATTTGCCCACCCCTGCATTAGATGATAGAAGCAAAGGTGAACTAAATAATATAGAAATATAGCTTTGGGCTAATTGAGCCATAATCTTCTCTGGGAAAAAAAAAGATTTATATTTGATCACGATTATTTTCAGATCTAATTAAGATATAATGACTCTAGTGAAGAAATATGTTGATTGTAGTAATTAGCTTTTCATTTGACCTTATCCTTTTTTGTTCTTTTTTTTCAAAGCAATGTAATAGTTCCGGATTAGCTATCGATAAAAATGGGTCCAACGATAATTTTAAAATAAAGAAAAATACATAAAACCTTCCTTCAAAAGGCAAAGAATGCTTACAAATTAAAAAAAGAAAGAAAGGAAAAAAAAAGATGTTGTCTAACACAAACTCGTAGGCGACCACTGGGGTTCGTAGTTAATAGAGAATATAATACACTCATGAAATATTTATAAAATGAGATAAGATCTACATATATAGAAACTGATCTTATCTTATAAAATACAGATGTCACTTCAAAAAAGAGGTTTAAGTCCTATGCGTCTCTGTAGGTCAATCATTCATTCATGTAAATAAATGACCTAGACTCTGTCTGATGATCAGGAACTGCAATTTAAATTGTGAGCAGGCCAGGCAGGCGCGAGTGGGATAGAGAGGGGACCTATTCTCTGCTGCTCAACATTAAAATTTACCAACAGTAGGCAGATGTTTGCGCTACTGGGTGGGCTCAATCTGTGCACCTCGGTATGGTGACCAAAGGGGCTAGAGTAGCCTAAGTAACCAGACAACTAACTATACTAACTCAACTAAATGAAAACAAGATAAAAAACTTTAGTTTACGATAAATAAAACAAAAAGAAACTTTATTTACATACAAAAATAAATCAATAATAAAAAATAATATATACACTAACTTGACTAATCACTACTACTGAACCCATCAACTAACTAAAACCCTCTAAATCTACACCACTACACTACAAACACTAACAAACTAACCAAACCAACTATCTAACTAAATCACTACCACTACTACACTAGACCTAGATCTACACAAACACACTACAATAAACTAGTCTAGATCTACAATATCCTACTATTAAACTCATAACACTAACACTAAAACAAGAATATCTTATAAATCCTTAGGCTCAGTACCTTACTATTCACTAAGAACAGAACTGAGAAACAGACTATAAATATAACTAAGTTTACTAAGGCATAAAAAGAAACAAAATAACACTAGATTCTAGCTTCTCTAGAATTAGAATAGATCTAACAACAGTAGTTATAAACAGCAGCTCAAAGCAGCAACACAGCAGTTATAATAGCAGGCCGTCCCAGGTACAGGAATAAAAATATAATTAGATGACAGCCCACAACGATCTTCAGCTGTCACACAGACAGATATGGTACTGACCACTGGTCAACTGTACACTGAACTGTTTTAAAACAGCGTGGGCATCACTTTTTATACACAAAAAGCGGAAGTAGAAATAATAAGTTCGGCACTAGCCTATAAAAATAAAATATATAAAAATATAGCTCTGGGAGCACAAGCTCACATTCATCCCGCCTTAAATTTTTTTGCGTCCTCGCAAAACAAAATACTAACAAACTACTTAAAATGCATTACATACATACTGCTGACATATTCTACCATCAAAGAAAATACACACTAAAATCTATTTCACACAAAAATATACATCTCCATGACATGACTTAAATTACATTGCTTTACAAGGACAAAAGCAAAAAAATATACACTTCATCAGCTAAAAACACAAGAAAATACTCTTGATCCTGTACATTCTCAAATAGGTACAGCAACTACTAAGCTTAAAAAAACTTTTAAATACACATGTAGATAACATGTACTCATAGAGTTATTACAAACTAATACATCTTGATACATTGGAATGCAACCAACATATTAACTAAAAATTACAAATATACAAATGAAGAATTATGCTAGTATGGTGAGGAAACGAACTTCATTTCCTCCTCTCTTACATATCGGTAAGTACTCCCATCTTCTGCTTCCACCATGTACCAGCCAGAAGCATACTTGGGTACTGCAGTAATTACGAAACAAGAGGGTTCATACTGCATGAACATTCTTCCCTGGCCTCTGACTCTCTGTTCCACAAGAACTCTGCACCCAATGTTCAGAAGGTCGTTCCTTTTCTTCTGCAACTCAGGAACCTCATGGGAAAGCAAGGTGGATTCTGGTTGGACCGGATGAAACTGTAGGAAAGGATTTGTTTCCCTACCTCTTTCTGCATGATTACTGGAAGTGTCAGGTGAGGCAACTTCTGAATGGATCGACATCATTTCTGCCACTGCGGGTTGGTTTCTGCGAACAATTGAATCAGGAGCAGTGTTGGATCGCCTAGGATTCTGTGGCACCTCAACCAACAATTCTGCTGGCTTGGGGGCAGGTTGCAGTTGTACTGCCTGTGGTTGTTCAACTGAGGCAACCTGAACGTGATTCAATGCTGCAGTGACATCAGGGCAAGCTCGGGTGAAATGGTCCCGGCTTCCACAATTCAAGCAGTTGCTTCTAGAAGGGTGTTGCTGGTGAGCCCGGTTCCCTGGCTTCTTTCGCTGACCTTGGAACCTGTTCTGCAGCCTGCAATTTCTTGCCAGATGGCCAGGTTTGCCACAAGTGTAGCATTTCCTGTTCTTCGTCGTTGGCCTCTTATGGTTAAGAGTGCGCTTTGTCTCCACGCGCCGTTGTGAGGTAATCTGTCTCACATTGCCGCTAATGTGATCAGGTTGATGGTGGTTGCAGTGGGGACAGTTAGAGTTCTGTGGTCCCGAAAGTTGTAGGAGCACAATCTGGGCTGCAAGCTCCTCCACTTGCTTGGAGAGCGCAGCTAGCTGGCCTTCAATCTTTATCTCACTGCATGTGACGTTGACTTGCGGTGCGACATCCTCGTCCTGGGCCCACCTGATGGCCATGTCTCTTAACGCCAAGAATTCAGTTTCTGGCCTGTCAAGTAGTCTCTCTCGCAGATCTCTCCTTAGGATCCTGTCACTGAGGTTTTCTACAAACTGGTCCCTCAGGATAGACTTGCTGAAAGGAGTTTCAGATAGAGCTCTCTGCCTGTCTGTGAGTGCTTCAAATGCTTGAAGGAGACGGTGTGAGTATGCGCGGACAGACTCATACTGGTGCTGGCTTATTCGGAACAGCTCCCCAATGAGGCAGTTGATGCTCCGCCTTTCTCCATAAGTGGAGCGTAGAACTTGCACAAGGGCATCTGGGCATGCCCTTGTCGTCTGAGGGTGACACCTAAGTTCGGCCTTCACTGCCTCACCTAGATGTGCAAAGAGGAAGTCACATTTCTCCTCTGGATGCACCATGTGTTGAGACTTCCAAGTTCTCTCAACATTTTGAAGGAACTCTTCAATTTCCCTGGCAGGACCATCACCATGGAAGCGCCGGATACTCATCTCTGTCCTAGGCACCAAGATAACTGTCTGAGACGGCTGCATTCTTGCTGCTGCTGCTGCCTCGCTGTTCATCTACGTAACTACTCAACAAAATAAAGCCTACTAACCTCTCGATAACAATACCAAAAAAACAACTAAACTAACACTATCTATACCGCCTATCAATGCCTAAACTCCTACGCAAACCTAATCTATCACAATAAAAAAATACAAGTCTGGTCACTCAAGCACAGATCCCACTTCTGACACCAAAAATGTGAGCAGGCCAGGCAGGCGCGAGTGGGATAGAGAGGGGACCTATTCTCTGCTGCTCAACATTAAAATTTACCAACAGTAGGCAGATGTTTGCGCTACTGGGTGGGCTCAATCTGTGCACCTCGGTATGGTGACCAAAGGGGCTAGAGTAGCCTAAGTAACCAGACAACTAACTATACTAACTCAACTAAATGAAAACAAGATAAAAAACTTTAGTTTACGATAAATAAAACAAAAAGAAACTTTATTTACATACAAAAATAAATCAATAATAAAAAATAATATATACACTAACTTGACTAATCACTACTACTGAACCCATCAACTAACTAAAACCCTCTAAATCTACACCACTACACTACAAACACTAACAAACTAACCAAACCAACTATCTAACTAAATCACTACCACTACTACACTAGACCTAGATCTACACAAACACACTACAATAAACTAGTCTAGATCTACAATATCCTACTATTAAACTCATAACACTAACACTAAAACAAGAATATCTTATAAATCCTTAGGCTCAGTACCTTACTATTCACTAAGAACAGAACTGAGAAACAGACTATAAATATAACTAAGTTTACTAAGGCATAAAAAGAAACAAAATAACACTAGATTCTAGCTTCTCTAGAATTAGAATAGATCTAACAACAGTAGTTATAAACAGCAGCTCAAAGCAGCAACACAGCAGTTATAATAGCAGGCCGTCCCAGGTACAGGAATAAAAATATAATTAGATGACAGCCCACAACGATCTTCAGCTGTCACACAGACAGATATGGTACTGACCACTGGTCAACTGTACACTGAACTGTTTTAAAACAGCGTGGGCATCACTTTTTATACACAAAAAGCGGAAATAATAAGTTTGGCACTAGCCTATAAAAATAAAATATATAAAAATATAGCTCTGGGAGCACAAGCTCACAAAATATTGACCTTAAAACTCTTCATATGTATACACATACAATGTACTTACTTAGTTTCTATATGTTGCTGTCAAAGTGAGAAATAAAGACATTCTATGAATGCCTAGGAGAAAGAGAAAATGGAGAAATCATTTCATACTTTGCCTAAAATTTTCAGGCATTCTGTAGAATTCCAGAGGTGCGGTGGCTACGCGGTAAAGCGCTTGGCTTTCGAACCGAGGGGTCACCAGTTCGAATCCTGGTGAAGACTGCAAATTTTTTTTAACTTCGGGATCTTAAGAGCTCAGCCCAGCTCTTATGGTACCTAACGTTAGTAGGAGAAAAGTAAAGGCGGTTGGTCGTTGTGCTGGCCACATTACACCTTCGTTAACCGTAGGCCAGAGAAACAGATGATCTTGTACAAATCTGCTCTCTACTTTACTCTATAGAAATCCGGATTTAGAACTTTTCAAGTTAGACACACATATACACACAAACATATACACACACACACATACATATATATATATATAGTAATTAATTAATTTAACTTGCAATACAGTCATTTGAACTAACAATATATATATATATATATATATATATATATATATATCCCTATACGTGTGTGTAAGTGTGTCACGGAACACACAACACTTTGATATTGTCTATTGCTGAAACTTTATGACATATTTAATATTCTAAAATAAATTGTTTGTCTTTATTTTGATTTTTTTAAAAACCACTTTCAATATATAATTTTAAACAAATGTAACTTTGAAAAGACTAAAAGTATCCTAAAAGTCAATAGTTCTAACCGATGTAGGCGATAATGACATTCGAGGTTTAAATAGCGTTTTAAGTGTTTTTAGTTCTTAATGTGACAGACAGACTAACGGAGATATATTTTTTTTCTTCAACAAGGGACGTTGTTGTTATTTTTTACTTTGATGTTGTTTTGTTTTTTGTTTTTTTTATCTTACATATTTCAGATGCTCCTTTGGAATTAAAGCTTAATTACATCATAGTCAAAACATTCCACAGGACGGCGGGGAAGACAACGAGCAGGGTTTGAACCCGGGACCATTGAGACGACAGTGCCGATCGCATGCCACACGACCACGCAGCTATTGAACTAAAGGTGAGTAGTATAATGTTATGGTGCTGGTAACTAAAGTAGAACCTAAGGAGTATGTTTGATGTATGTCTGTCCCTCAAAGAAATCAAAACCGTCTGACCAAACCTCATAAAACTTGGCATAAATGTTCCTTAGATCATGGCGGAGACCATAGCGTATGGGTAATGTCCCTCCCACAACCGAAAGGCCCTAAAAAGTTTTAAAGAATATCTAAATGTATCTCTATTATAGATTGAAACCTTTCAACAAATCAGGTAAACCCGTTTTCACAGTGCTTTATTCTTTATATTTATATGTCTACTTAACGGATAAACCCATTTTCACAGTCTGCTTTTATTTTCGTAGCAAAATATTAAAAAAAAAAATACAAGTTTGACATAGATCTAAATGCATACCAGTAGAGCAGTACCTTAAGGCCGCAGACTTCTGACTGTCCGAAATGATTGGGACCGACCCATTTCCGAATAATGAATATTTTCGATGAAGCGAAATTATTCCTAAAATAAACATAATTATGAAATACAAGATGAAACCAGGTAATTAAATTCAATCCAGTTGAGCAGTAAAGTAACCCCCGTAGGCAGCGGGTCTCATCCGGCTAGTTATGCAATAAAGGTGTAAAGAAAGACGGCAATTCTTCTTCTTATTTTTCCAGCGCAATACATACTGTGTTCAACATTATTGCAGACAATGAAGTCAAAAGAATACTAAGTGGAAAACTTGGGATGTATAGATACGAGGCATTCACCGCCTGGCTACCTATCAATGGGACTCGAGCTGAGCTGTGTTTGTTGAGCGGCAGCACGGAAACCTTCTCACAGATACTCCCTCTCCTCAAGAAAACAGAAGAGAAAAAAGATTGGCCCATTGAACATACTATAAGCATGAAAACTGTGTAATAGAAAAGCAAATAAACAAAAAATATCAAATGACATTGCGAAGTGAGAATATAAGGCAAAAAAACCCATAAAACTAATAAAAAAAAGACCCAGAGCGTAGAAACAAATCTCAACAAAGGAACAGTAAATTAGTTTAAAAACATTAATCAGCGAAGAATCCAGGAGCACGCAATGTTTCCATATAAACAAAGTATGCTGTGACGTAAGATTTAATCCAACAAATCTGATTGGATAGAGGTTTCAGAATACGCAAAAGTAAAAAGAAACAAAACAAAAAATTAATTACATATTTATATTGAACTGAATAAATGTGAAAAGAAAAGAAAAAAAAAATGTTCATCAAATAGATAGACTACTTAAGAAATGAAACTTTGTTAATATAGGAAGAAGAGGCTGCAAGATAATGGAGAATTAAAAAGACGAGATAAATGCAAATTTGCGAGACCAACAAAAAGACAGAAATGTTCTTAGAGATTTTTATCCTTGGCCGGAAAAACTATAGATACAAAGCCCGTAGCGCATCCGGTGTACTGAATGATAAAAGTGTTGATAAGCTAAGTGTATTTTTAAAAGTCGTATGATAATTTGTGTAGAACTTTTAGAACTGTGGAAGGCGTGGTGGCTGAGTGTAAAGCGCTTGACTTCCAAACCGGGGGTCTCGCGTTCGAATCCTGGTGGTATTTATTTTTAATATCGGGATCTCCGGGCGCCTCTGAGTCCACCCAGCTCTAATGGGTACCTGACATTAGTTGGGGAAAAGTAAAGGCAGTTGGTCATTGTGCTGGCCACATGACACCCTCGTTAAAAGTTGGCCACATAAACAGATGACATTTACATCATCTGCCCTATAGACCACAAGATTTGAAAGGGGAACTTCACTTTAATTTTAGTTTTTAGAACTGTAGAATCAAGTTTATAATTAAACGATGCCTAGGGCGCTAATTGAGCTCCAATTCCGCCAACCAGATATCATAAGCGATAAGCTACAAATGAGAGAACTTAGAACATTGGATTCCGAAGTATTTTTTCCATCAATATGTTTTGAAAACTCGCAAGGCACGGGACCACTGTACCAGTTATTTCGGTTGAATATTTTTTATTTTGTTACGTAATAAATCTTCAAACCCACCCCCTTGTAACAAATCGTAATTAAAAATTTACCTTAACTAGTTACCTTAACTAGAACACTAGTTTGAAAAGTAACATTATGAGCATTGCTTGAAGTATTTTGTAATGAGTGGCTAAAACAAGGTTGGATACAAAATTGTAGATAAAGGTCTAGCTACTTTTTATTAGAGATGGGAAACGAACCGAACCCGAACCGAACGAACCGAACTCGAACCTCACTTATGACCGAACCGAACCGAACCCGAACTTTGAAACTGCTTGGTACGAACCGAACCGAACGAACCCTCCTTTTCTTAACCGAACTAATTTTGCAATTTGTACATCCTTTTTTTTTTATTTTTGGGTTAAAAAAATAAAACAAATTACTTAAATATTTTATTTAAATTCTAATGATTCCATTATACTTTAAAAATTTGGGACGGGGGGGGGGGGGGGTATTTTGAAAACTTTAAAAAGAAAAAAAAAGCGGCGCGCTGGGGTTCCCATGGGTTTTTCCGTATGTGCTGACTCCCCCTGGCCTTAAATTTTCGCGGGCTGTTTGCAATATTGGTTTTGAGTTGAATAGCCGCCCTCTAATCTAGATCTAGACTCTAGTTCCTAGTAAGTAGAAAGTCAACATTAAAATATTGTCAATTTTATTTGAGATGGCTGTTAGTTAAGAGTAGAATAGTTTTTGCCGATTAGAGAGTGTAGATATAAATCTACAATAGATTCATTTGTGTTCTAGTTTAAAATAAATTTTAATTATCTTCTAAGTGATTTATTTTTACAAAATTTTGAAGTATTCCATATTGGACTATTATCAGTGGCGTAGCAAAGGTGAAGGAGAAAGGGGAGAAATGGAAAATCTCCCCGGGCCCCCACTTGAGAGGGGCCCCAAATGTTTTTTTTACAATATTCAATATTACGCAAAATGCAGGGGCCCCCAAAGAGGTCCAGCCCCTCCCGGGCCCCCAAATGATGAAAAATTCCTAGCAACACCCCTGAATATTTTTACTATTATTCTGTTTTGCATTATTGATCATCAGTATTTTTACTGCAGCGTTTCTCAAACTTTGGGTCCTCTCCCGTGGGTGGGGATGGCGAGTACCTTGAATTGGGGGATGGGGAGACGCAACTTCCTGACAAAAAGGGGTGTCATAGAGTGTGTGTGTGTGTGTGGTGTCTTGTGGCGATAAGAAGAGGTTAAGCGACTGATTTGTGTTTATGCATTGAGTATGAAGAAATTAGCGTAATGCAAATATGAAATGGCAGACAATCTTGAGACATGAAAGAGTAAAGACGTTGACCTATATTTCGTTTAAATATCAGTATATTTCATTAATATTACATCTCTATCAAAAGATAAATATGTGAATATTGTAATAACAGTTAGGCTATATTGAGTTGTTCACATAAGAACTTTATTTTAAAGCTTATTAAGTTTATATGTTCTTATAAGGCTTGTCTTCGAGTCCGAAGATTAGTGAGGAATGCAGTTTTTCCCATGGTTGCGCATTCCTAGATGTGACCTACATATTTTGCCACATCCAGGGCAAGCATAACCACTGTCCGCAGGTGGTCCATTTAGTTTTTCTTTTCGCGTCTGCGTTTGTCCTCGGCAGCGGATATTCTTTTGGTCTCAAATGTGTATCCCGCGGCCTTCGGGAGTGAACTCCAACTGACTCGTTCTGAAGCCGCATGTAACCAGGTGCTCTCTTCTATGTCAGCTAAGCAAAGTTGACGCCTAAGCTGGACTTTGAAGCGTTTCCGTGGGGCGCCTCTGTTATGGCGGCCACCTTTTAGCTCACAAAAAAAAAAATAAGACTGTCTTTGGCATACGTTCGTCTCCCATACGGGATACGTGCCCTGCTCAGCGTAACTGACGGACCATAAGAAGTCCCTCTAAACTATCCTTACCGGTAAAAATATAAAACGCCTTTATTGGTTCAATTGTACTAGCTGTTTGTAAGCGACAAACCAACGACCAACTAACAAGGAGAGGGGGCGTCGAAAAAAAAAGTTTTATTTTTAGTTTAATTTATCTGAATATTAGTATAATTACATATTTAAAAATTAAAATATATTAAGTAGGAGATGTCATTTTATCTTCTAATAAGACCTTGTCAACTGAAGACTGCTGTTTGCGAGGCGCGTATGCACAATATGGGTCAAAGCGTTTTGAAGAAAACATTTTAAAACATCTCCGCTATTGAGATTCTTCTGCATTTTTTGTCTCAGAATAGTCGAATTTCTTCCGTATATTGCAATTTATTATAGTGACGACTTACGTGTGAAAAAAAATCCTCGATAGAGACGTCTTTACACGAAGAATATTTGTTTTTTTTTATTATGTGAATAGTGCGTTCTGAAAGAAAGCATATCGATAATAGCCTTTTAAAAAAATATCTCTTCTTACTAAGAGAAAAAGGTTAGAATACGCTTAGCGCCGAGTCATGCCCAGAATTAAACCACTTGCCGACTTGAGAGAAAACCTGCCGCATCTTCAATTCTATCTCCATTAAGAAATTTTTACAATGTGTGTAGGCAACATTATTTTGGAAAAAGTATTGCCCATAGGCCTATTATATGTTGCAAAGTATTTGTTTTATGTAAAAATTAAACTTAAAGTGTTTTATCTGATAAATTGTATAAAACCTTATGACTTAATTTTGCTATTACATAATTTCATAACATCGAACCGAGCCGAACCCGAACTTTAGACCTGACCGAACCGAACCGAACCCGAACTATACTCGTCATCGAACCGAACCGAACTCGAACTTAAATCTGACCGAACCGAACCCGAACTTTAAAAGTTGGGTTCGATTCCCATCTCTACTTTTTATAAGGCTCATATTAACTCTGTCTGTCTGACTGTCTGTCTGGTAACAAAAAAGTGTATACGTAATTTCTTCCACACCCATTTTCGGATCAAGTTTAAACTTTAAAAAAAAAATAAAAAAATTAACCAATAATTAGTCGATTAAATACTGGCAATTAATTATTTTGCTTGATACCAACAAGGAAAACTAATCTTTCAGTATTTACAGGTTTGGCTAAGTATGTAGGGTTTCGTCCCCTTAGATAATAGAACATTCTCTAATACTCATTCTCGTATCATTTCGCTTAATTTTCTCAATGAACCTCATTCACCAATCGTAAACAAACATTTAGTCACGTGATTCTCTATCTCTTCTATATAAATTACGATCTAATTTTTAATACACAATGGCTATCACGTGACAGTTGTTTTCGTTGTTTTATCAATATTATCACGTGACTAAATGTTGTTTGTTTACGATTGGTGAATGAGGTCCATTCCTCCTATAAGCTCACACTTCCTATATAGACAAAAATCAATGGGACGTGGTTGAAAGAGTGAAAGACTAAAAGGGTAAAAAGTCAAGTAAAATGTTGAATAATTTTAAGCTTATCTTCCGCACTTAACCCTTTAGGCGCGTGTGGTAGATTAGCCTCCAAACATTAGAATTGCAATTCCATTTTGTATGTACTCATTGTAAAACAGCTCAGCACTTTAAGGGTTAAAAAGCATGGCCTGATTGCTAGAATCTGATGGTATTCCCTAGAACCTTATTTTCCCTTATTTTTCAATGACAAAATACGGATGTTTAGTTGGTTGTATTATACAAACATAAATTAGAAAATAAATTTATCTTTTAATTACCTATTTTTACGTGAGAAAAAAAAGACACAAGAAAACAAAGGGAGAATACAATTAAAGACATGCTATAATAACCGTAGCTTACCGTGTAATCCATTTGTTCGTCTTGACTACAAATCTATGAACTAAGTCTTTCACTAGTCACTGTGACCAATGCTGGGTGACTGTTAGCTAAGCTTTCAGTCTGAAATAGAAAGACACTTTATATTCTGTTTGACTAGAATATATATATAAAAAAAAGCAACGAGGATCAGTCAAAGACTATACTATACTACGTGGAGACAGCAGAAGAAGAGGGGGAGACAAGAGGATGAGAAAGAGAGAGAGAGAGAGGGGGGGGGGGATAGAAAACGCGAGACTGCGTCAGAATATGGCATTGTCACGGATGCCAATCGCAGAGTTTTTTTTTTTTTTTTAACCCACCGTTTTTTTTAAGACAAATCCGATGAATCTGATTGGCTAGAGGGATAGTGCTTGAAAAGAAGGGACGCTACCCTAATCAGATCGGTCTCAAGACTTGTACTAGGTAGAAGAACTGTTGGAGAACTTTTAAAAGCAAATTGAAGTTAATGCATTGTGTAGAACTACATATATGTCAGGGCCGGTCTTAGGCACAGGCAAAATGGGCAACCGCTAGTGCCTCCGATTGGTGGGGGCCTCACGCAGGACACAATGAACATTTTTTTTTTTAGAAAAACCATTGCGAAACATGGATCAAGTCTCAAACCTAGCAGAACTCTATGTGATCTTTGTAGACAACCTAGCTCTATGTCTCTATAATATAGGGCCAACTCGAGAATATTAAGATATAGCTTCCTCGATAGACTATGTATGTTAGAAGACCATAGTTTCTTCCTTTTAGAGAAATGTTATTTCTAGTCTGGTGAATCATGAATCGTCCATGCTATCGAAGCTATATGAATTGAACTTTTTTGTTGGTTTAAGATACAGGAAGATTTTTAACTCAATGCGTATTTTTAGAGGCACCCGAAAGGGGAATAGACGCTTTCTTTTTGTGTCTGTCCGTCCGTTCGTCCGTCCCGTTTAGATCTCGTAAACTAGAAAAGATATTGAAAATTCGACACCATGATATTTTAGACCATTCCAAGTTCTGATGCATCGGCTACTAATTTCTTTTCTGAAACGGAAAAATTTAACTTTTAAAAATCAACTATGCCAGCAGTTCGTACATAAAAACATACCATTTTTACAACTAATCAATGTTAATAGTAAAAAACATGGAGGCTATTTAGTATTGAGAACATAAACATAAATAACTATAGACTGGCCGATTAAAGAGTTTTATGAAACGAAAAGTTGTGACTTGCAATTTTGTGTACTTTATTATACAGCATTTATCAAAAAAAAAAAAAGGTGCGGTGTACCCCCAGGGGTACGGGAATACTTTGGAGAGGGTATTCGTTGCACCTCATTAATTAAGCTATTTTTTTTACAAATACCTATTTATTATGTTCTGTTAATCAATATAGTCATTACAGATCATACATACCTGTGAGGTGCCATCGAGCTATTGGTCTAAACCTTTCGGAACCAAGAACGAGATGAGAGCCTTGACATCGCTGTAGTTGAAACACAGCAGTTCCCTCTTATCTTATCATATAATACAGACGTTACTTCGAAAAAGATAATTACATCCTACGCGTCATGCATTTAGTCATACATATTAACCAATGACCTAAATTCTGCCAAGTCACTGGTTTTCCTGGCTAGCTCAGGCAAGCCATTCCATGCTCTAATAGCGCTAGGGAAGAAGGATTATTTGTACTAATTTGTGGATGAGGAGTGTGCCTGTATCTTTGTCTTTCTGAGTATTTTATTAGGTTTTGTTTTTGTATTTGAAGATTATGGTTCAGTGTTTTATGTATAATTGCTACTTTACTATTAAGTCTTTTATCCTGAAGGCTTTTCAAAATTTAGTGATTTTACAAAAGGTGTTACTCTAGTTAAATGTGAATATTCGTTTGTTATGAATCTCACTGCTCTATTTTGTGTCTGTTCCAGTTTCTTAATGTTTTCTTGAGTTGAGGGGTCCCAAACAGAGGATGCATATTCTATTATTGGCCTAACCAAGGTTAAATAACATTTTAGTTTTATGTTCTCTCCATACAGACCTATGGTTTAACGGAATAGCCCATACAGTTTGGGTTCAGCAACCAAGCGAGGTCTGAAAGGGTATTGCGCTGTGAACTATAACCTGCCTAAACGTCATCAGCTCCTGATTTTCTCATGCATGACTTACAATGCTTTTTCCATGTTTGGGTCTATGCTTTAGCCAGCTGCAGGGTAGCGGAGTTGTGGATTCAAAGTCCTACGTGGCAATCAGCCAAGATAGAAGAGCCCATTCTGCCCGAGGCTTTATGTTGTAGGACCCGATATTCGCTTTCGCTCCTTGTTAGGTTAGTGTTGACAGTTAGGACTGACCAAAATTCTGAATGACACGGGAAGGTTTTGGACTGTTTGTTAAAAGCTATTTACAGTAATTTAACAATTTGAAAGTTTACATAGTAAAGAAATAAATACAAGTAGTAATAGTTAATGATATGGTTCGTCCATAGTGATACGTTGATGACCATGACCACCTTTGTCATCCGGAGGCTGAGAGCCCTGTACTGCTACCTCGAGCCTTCTTATGTGGCTGGTGACATCTATGTGAGCTTGAAGTATTCGGCTTCACAGTGGGCAGACTACTCCAACTAAAGCTTGTGTCGTTTGGCTTAATTTTCTTCCCAGTCTATATTTGTATATCGTTTCTTAAACATTACAGATGATCCGTCAAAGGGAAGATAATTACGTCCTGTGAGTTAATAGTGCCGTGCATGTTATTGATGTTAATTAGAAACTTAACCCCTGCTAAATCATGGAAAATGCAATACTTCTATGTATTTGTACTAGCATATGGAATAAAGAACATGACTATATCTTAGTGTCTTTCTGTGTATCTTATTAGGTTGTGTTTTTGTATTTAATTTGTATGTTAAAGTTAAATGTGTTACTTTTTTAGATCCTCCCGGGCCGTTCCCGCATTGGGCAGCAAGCTGTCTTCATAAAGATGTCATTGGCATCGTTTGCAGACTCTTCCCACCCGATGTTCTCTGAGGACCTCCACGAAAAAAGTGTTGCCAAGTTATATCAGGATGTCCCTAATTGTCCTTTTTTTCGCATATGCTACATTGATACCCTTGCGATGCTGGATTAATTCTGTCGGAGAACATATCCCGAAAACATCGTGCGTCGCTTGGAAACAACGTTTTCATATAGTTGAGTGCCCGTTTGGCATTACATCCCATTGTGTGTGTGTGTGTGTGTGTGTCCCAAACTCTGTAAGTATTAGTGAAATGGTAAATAGACTAACAAGCAATAGAAAAAAAAAAGAATACTTTTTAAAAGCCCAAGCTCATTTAAGGGGAATTAATCGCTAATTACTGCCATTTATCTGAAAGTTAAAGGGTTTAGATGCCTTTAGGCTAGATAAAACAAAATTAATTATTAAAGATTAACTAAATGATTAGCTAACTGGTTAGTGTTTCGATTGACTCGTGTATTGTTCTCAACAATGATTAATTATGCGAAATTTCAACTTAATCCGAGAATGGGAAGTGGGAGAAAAAAAACGTGTCAAAGCATATTAAGGGGACTGAATCCATATATATTTATCCACATCTCTCATTAAGTAGCATTTATTCACCTTAATTGGAAATCAAACAAAATAATTTAGCACCAACAATTAATTTATTAATTGTTTAATTTTATTTTATTGATTCATGTCTTGTCAGGTTCAATAAATAATTGTGCAAAGTTTTAACTTGATCCGAGAAAGGGAAATGGTAGAAAAACATGTTCAAACTTTTTACCACACAGACAGACAGACAGACAAACAGAGTGAGTTGATATAAGCTTTGTGAAAAATAAGTCTTTATTTCTTTTCAGCTACTGTTCTTAAATAAAAACAAAAGAAACCCTGCTGTTTTGACAGTCAACTTTGATAAAGGAAATCACAACATTGTTTTGTCTAGCCTGTTCTAAATAAGATTTTTATCTATTCATTTTATTGAGAATTATAGATATCTTTTATAGTCCTTCCGCCTTATTTCAACTGTTGAAAACGTCTAGAGGCCATTAATTTATACTCCTTCGGGGCGCTAGAGATATTCCACAATTGTGGTTTTTAACCCTGTGGTATTGTGATATTCAAGGATGTAGGTAATCAAAGATGCTGAACCAGTAAAGAAATAAACAAAAAATGAAATCAGAAATCAACAAGTCAGAGTGTTAAGAATCAAATAATCGGGAAAAATATAGTGAAAAAGTGAAGAAAAAAAATTGGTTTAATATTTATATACATGTACTTTATCTTGTATCTTTCGGGACCCTAGAGATGTTATAGACTTTAGAGACTTAGAGACACTAGAGTAGTTAGAGACATTAGAGATGTGAGAGACATTAGAGATGTGACAGACATTAGAGATGTGAGAGACATTAGAGGTGTGAGAGACATTAGAGGTGTGAGAGACATTAGAGGTGTGAGAGACATTAGAGATGTGAGAGACATTAGAGGTGTGAGAGACATTAGAGGTGTGAGAGACATTAGAGGTGTGAGAGACATTAGAGATGTGAGAGAGATTAGAGGTGTGAGAGACATTAGAGGTGTGAGAGACATTAGAGGTGTGAGAGACATTACAGGTGTGAGAGACATTAGAGGTGTGAGAGACATTAGAGGTGTGAGAGACATTAGAGGTGTGACAGACATTACAGATTTGAGAGAGATTAGAGATGTGAGAGACATTAGAGATGTGAGAGACATTAGAGTTGTGAGAGACATTAGAGATGTGAGAGACATTAGAGGTGTGAGAGACATTAGAGATGTGAGAGACATTAGAGATGTGAGAGACATAAGAGGTGTGAGAGACATTAGAGGTGTGAGAGACATTAGAGGTGTGAGAGACATTAGAGATGTGAAAGACGTTAGAGATGTGAAAGACGTTAGAGATGTGAGAGACATTAGAGATGTGAAAGACATTACAGATTTGAGAGAGATTAGAAATGTGAGAGACGTTAGAGATGTGAGAGAGATTAGTGATGTGAGAGACGTTAGAGATGTGAGAGAGATTAGAGATGTGAGAGACGTTAGAGATGTGATAGACATTAGAGATGTGAGAGAGATTAGAGATGTGAGAGACATTAGAGATGTGAGAGACGTTAGAGATGTGAGAGAGATTAGAGATGTAGAGACGTTAGAGATGTGAGAGCGTTAGAGATGTGAGAGAGATTAGAGATGTGAGAGACATTAGAGATGTGAGAGACGTTAGAGATGTGAGAGAGATTAGAGATGTGAGAGACGTTAGAGATGTGAGAGCGTTAGAGATGTGAGAGAGATTAGAGATGTGAGAGACATTAGAGATGTGAGAGACGTTAGAGATGTGAGAGAGATTAGAGATGTGAGAGACGTTAGAAATGTGAGAGCGTTAGAGATGTGAGAGAGATTAGAGATGTGAGAGACATTAGAGATGTGAGAGACGTTAGAGATGTGAGAGACATTAGAGATGTGAGAGACGTTAGAGATGTGAGAGAGATTAGAGATGTAAGAGACGTTAGAGATGTGAGAGCGTTAGAGATGTGAGAGAGATTAGAGATGTGAGAGACATTAGAGATGTGAGAGACGTTAGAGATGTGAGAGAGATTAGAGATGTGAGAGACGTTAGAGATGTTAGAGAGATTAGAGATGTGACAGACGTTAGAGATGTGACAGACGTTAGAGATATGAGAGACAAAAGTCACGCACGAAATCTCAGCTCTTCTTCATTACGAGGATGGAAATATGCAGCAGACGGGATCGCCAATGACGGGATCAAGGGCAGGAGTAATGTAATGCCGCTTTACATATCAACATTTGGAAACATCAACATATCAATCTTGTGAAATATTAACATATCAACATTAGGAAATATCAACATTGTTAAACATCTACATTGGGAAACATCAACATATCAACATTGGGAAATATCAACATATCAACATTGTTAAACATCCACATATCAACATTGGGAAACATCAACATATCATCATTGTTAAATATCTACATATCAACATTGGAAAACATCAACATATCAACATTGGGAAATATGAACAAATCAACATTGGGAAATATCAACATATCAACATTGGAAAACATCAACATATCAACATTGGGAAATTTCAATATTGGGAAACATCAACATATTGTTACGAATCTCACTATCCAGGCTCTCTGCAAACTGCACCATACACCACCAACTTAAAGAACTTGACAAGTCAGGGCTCCAAAATAACGTAAAGGTTTAATGTCCATAAATAACAGCCAATACTGTACAATTGGCAGCACGTAGAACAGTACAAATAGCTCTGCGATAACAAATATCTCTCCGATAACACCGTTCCGCCGTATCAAGTCTTTTGCACTGGCCTCTCCGTCTCGTTCCGGGCTTGCACTGGGTTCAACAGTTCAGGACTGACTTCACACACTAGGCTCGTTGTGTCGGACTCGATCACAGACCAAGATCAAGACGCCGTTCGTCTCAACTGTACTTGATAGTACTCCGCACTGAACCGTCGTAATGCTCCGTACAGAACCACACCGCTGAACTGTGCTGTAGTCGACCGTGTTCTGAACTCCTGTCGTGAACCCGCTTTCTCAACCGTCTTGACTGCGTCACCTCCGCTCTTATATAGGGTCCCTACTGGCCTTCTCGAACCGGACAGAACGCCGCTCGACGTTTCTAGGTGGTCAGATGACTACAACTCTCGTGACGCCCCTGAGCTCTGTTCACGTCGGCGATCCTTCCCGAACTCTCTTGTTGACATTCGTCTCGGCCGATCGTCGTAACTCGTCACGGTTGACCGCTCGTCTAGCGCTGGCCTGGGGCGATTTGCGTCGGCTGACTACACACACACCACTACCCCTCTCTGTGCCACCACCAAGTTTATAACAATATCAACATTGGGAAATATGAACGTATCAACATTGGGAAATATCAACATAGTAACATTGGGAAATTTCAATATTGGGAAACATCAACATATCAACATTGGGAAATATCAACATATCAACATTGGGAAATATCAACATATCAACGTTGGGAAAAACATTCTCATCAGCATGAGTCTAAATGCATGTTTATTGAGTACACACTTTAGTTAAACCGCGGAGCCATTCTCTAAGCTTGTGTATATTTTTAAAAGTCCTTGGTGTGTGTGTACTCTAAAAGCTTGAAAAATACACACTGACTTTACGAGCATAGGTCTACAAGTAGTATTCTACAATATAAGAATGTACCTACCCATCACCACTTCTCCCGCTTGTAGTGAACGAAAATTTGACCTGCTATTATTTAACTTGCGCCTAGAACAATAAAGCCATTTTTTACGATCGAAACCAAAACATCCAGCACGACAGCTGGCGGGATTTAAACTCAGAAACATTATGATGAAAGTCCGAAGAGCATACCATAAGGCCAGGTAGCTATTTGTGGTGGCATCGCTCTGAGTGTGATCGTGACGTGCCAGTTGTTCCTTCATGACCAGGTATTGCCAATAATTTACAAACTGTACTTTTAATTAATTTTCGAAATCTTTAATTTCTCCATAAATCAATTTCTAGCTCAAAAAAGAATGTTTTGAAACTTCTTAAAACGAATGTCAAAATCATTTTGTGTTTAATTATATAACTACATATCAGTGCCAGATTTAATTGATTTGAATTGTTAACAATTTATTAGTATACGATTATTGTTTGTGTGAAACAATTTTATACTCTTTATTTTTTTTTAAAAAGCTAATGGGAGCCAAAAAAGGTAAATTTATTTTCATTAATTAGGCCGTCACACTTTGGCTAAAATACAATCTCACATAATAGCTCAGTTTATAACAAATACATGCTTCCTAAATACAAGTTAATTTTAAATGCATACAAAATAAAAAAAAATAATAAGATTGCACTTTATCACTAAAGCGTGAACTATTAAACTATGTTGTGCATGTTTAGAGATGTAATTGAAAGGCGTAATAACATTTAAATGCATTTCTTTATTGACAAAACACACGCGGATGATGCTTTGTGTTTATAAGTAGAGCCATCAATCCTCTATATAATTAATATGCATTTCTTGTTTTGTTATAGTTTTGGATTTGTGGTCTAGGAAACAATGAAATTATTTTCAATATACATGTGTGTGAAATATTATGTTTTACCGTCCGGCTATGCTTGTGATTTTATCCTGATTATTGCTCTTTTTAGTTCATCTTCTCTCTCTCTTTCTCTCTCGTTTCGCTCTTTTCGTAATTCTCTCTCTCTCTTTTAATTATTGTTTTTCGTTTTTTTTCTTCTTTTTTTTTCTTCAGCCCATCTCTTCTGATTTCTTTTATGTCCCTTTTTCTCTTTTCTAATATCTTTTTTTATTCTGGTTTCCATTTTCCTTTCTTTTATTTTTATCCCTTTCTATTTTATTCTTTTTTACTCACTCATTCGTTCTCTCTCTCTCTCTCTCTCTCTCTCTCTCATTCTCAACGGAACGAACCTATAGCATTTAATAACAAAATTTATAAGTCAAATGCTCCCTACATGGGACACATCGAGTCTGCATTTCGAAACAACATTCCAACTTGGCCAGTTACTTGGTGTTATGAAAAGTCGAATAGAGTTTCATTAAAAATGTTAATCACGATATTCTTTTCTTTGTTTATATTTCCATTATTGTATCTTTGAGAAATAAAAAATACAGTAATAAAGAAAAGGAAGAGGAAGTTATATGGAAAAATGCTGTGGTTATATAATGATTCCTAAAAAAACAAACATAAGAAAATAAAAGTAATAAGGTTTGGAGACATTTGAAAATAGTTTGATATAATAAAGAAATGTCAAGGACGCTGAATTTCTCAAGCGTAGCAGTTGATCTCTGGAGCATTTCTGATCTATCCTCGCAGGTTCGTTGGCCATTGAATTTATTTATTCCATTGCCCATGCAGGCTAGGGTACGCGGTGCTTTTCTTCCAGAGAAGAGGCCCATGTTTTTTCGCTGTCCACAGCTTTTTTGGTCACCATGTCTCTGCATATATTATTATTGTTTGTACTAGAGCTAACATTAAATAACTCCTCCATATTAATGATATAGCGCTACAAAACAAAAGATCTTAAACATTTCATTCTGTAATGTTAGAATTGAACTATATTTAAAATAAATAGCCCAACATTTCTTTATAGGTGTGTGCGTGCGAGGTGCTGATGTAAAGGGTAACGTGTGGTTTTAGTTGTGTGAATTGAATAGACCGTTAATATTTTCTTGAGTAGAGGGGTCCCAAACAGAGGATGCATATTCTATCATTGGCCTAACTTGGCCAATAACGACTTGTTCAATAACATTTTAGTTTTATGTTCTTATTTCTTTTTTATAGAAATTTCTTTTAATAAACCCAAATGCTTTGTTTGATTTTGTTAATAGTTTGCTTTATATTGAGACATTACTAATTAAGGGGAGATAAACCTTATATAGAGAATAAGATCGTTGACTAATAATTTGAAACTATAACTATAAAACCTTCCATTTTTATAAACACTTATCTAGCTCAGTGGCTAGCTTGTCGGTCTTCAATCAGGATTGAGGCATAATGCTTTGTTTGATTTTGTTAATAGTTTGCTTTATATTGAGACAGTACTAATTAAGGGGAGATAAGCCTTATATAGTGAATAAGATCGCCGACTAATAATTTGAAATTATAGATAGCTATTAAACCTTCTATTTTCATAAACACTTATCTAGCTCAGTGGCTAGCATGTCGGTCTTCCATCAGGGTTGAGCTCTCGAGTTCGTATTCAGGTCGAACTTTGAAAAAAAAAAAAGTCTTTTCACTAGCCAGCACTGAAACCTTCTCCCAGATACTCCCTCCCCCCTCCTCAACTGGTCCACACAAGTGATCGGGCCATAGCGCAGTGAGAAAGCTAAAAGCATGAAATTGGGCTAAAGAAAAACAACTTTTAAAAAAATATTTCCAATCGCACAGATTTATTATTGTTAGTCTAGGTCTATTTAAAATTAATTACATGACGGATTTAAAATAATTGACATTAATTGCACTTGATATAAGCTTTGTTTTTGAAAACGTTTTTTAAAAAATATTTTAACTTGTTATTTCTTGTTGTAAAGACAAAGACCTTTATAACATTCTTACTTAATACTTACTGTTTGTAATACAGACCAATAAAATCAAAGCGCCTGACTTTAAAAAAAAAACAAAGAAGAATCGTAAGTTTATACAAACTGCTATAATTATCGTATTTATTTTTATGTATAAATCCTATCTTAGTTTTTATTCTATTAGAAATTACATCACCACAAAAAAAAAATAATAAATTGAATCTTTTTTTAGATCAAAAAAAGTTCATATCATTGGGTGGGACCTGTGACAAAATGATGAAAACATATTTTATTCATTTAATCGCTAATGATATGATTATATAAAACATGGGTAAAAGAAGAAGCCTATTGGATCTTAATGTCCAAACAGCAGAGGATATCGTGAATTTTAAATACATAAAAAAATAAGATTGCACTTTATCACCAGAACATGAACTATTAAAATATGTTGTGCATGTTTACAGATGTAATTGAAAGGCTTAATGAACATTAAAATGCATTTCTTTATTGACAAAACACATGCAGGTGATACATTGCACTTATGGAGTAGAGCCATCAATTCTGTATATAATTAATATGTTGAAGTTGGCCGCATGACACCCTCGTTAACCGTGGGCCACAGAAATAGATTATCTTTACATCATTTTCCCCAGAGTTCAAGGTCTGAAAGGGGAACTTTTTTTTCTTATCTCAGTTCGGGATCTTCGGGCGCCTCTGACTTCACCCAGCTCGAATTGGTAACTGACATTAGTTGGGGAAAATAAAGGCGGTTTGTCGTTGTGCTGGCCACATGACACCCTCGTTAACCGTAGGCCACAGAATCAGATGACCTTTACATCATCTGCCCTATAGACCACAAGGTCTGAAAGGGGGACGTCACTAGCAATATCATCACGAATAGCTAGGTCTCCATTGTGTATATAGTTTGCGATCTTGAACTGGTTTCGTCTAAACTCTTTCTAGTGGTGGAAACACTAAGCTTCTAAGGTCTGAAAGGGGAACTTTAATACATAACACAGTTCTATAGATTGAGTATAAATTATCTTGAAAGAGTTTGAGAGAATGTAAAATAGGTCGATATCAATTTATGGCATTTGACAACAAAATTCGAAATTTAGTATTTCCTTTTTCAATAAATTTTAAATGAAATTTAAAAGCAAAATTATTTTTTTTAAACCTCATTTAGTTTCTTTTTTTTTTTTTTTTTCACGTTTTGATGAAAAACTCAGGAAACTTAGAAACAGATGTATTTCTAATATTTCCATCAGCTCCCCTTGTTTCTTCCGCCAGGGCGCCGCTCCATCTTTAAGTCTCGGTTCTGTCAACTAGAAAATGAAATATGTTGTGGGCTTGAGTCATGGTGGTCTCGTGTTTCCAGCGCCATCCATCTACCAGTGAGAGATTGTGGCGTCACACACACGAGGCTGCATCCCGTTCATAGTACTCGATACACCGTGAAACTACTATCTATCAGAGTTAGTCTGGTTTCAAGAAATGTCTTCTCTTCTATCGGTCATCTAGTGTGATTGTAGGGATGGACACGTCAACAGAAAACTGTTGCATTGATACAATTAACTATTCACATTATGTAAGTCATAGTGATGGCGCCCGCGATGTTATCTTATCTTTTCTTATCTTATTTTATATAATACAGTCGTTACTTCAAAAAAGAAGATGATTACGTCCTAAGCGTCAAGCATTCAGTCATGCATATTAAACAATGGCCTAAATTCTGTCAAGTCACTGGTTTTCCAGGCTAGCTCAGACAACCCATTCCATGCTCTAATAATACTAGGGGAAAAGGAGCATTTGTACAAATTTGTCCTAGCATATGGGATGAGGAATGTGCCTTTATCTTTGTGTCTTTCTAAGTATTTTATTAATTATTAAGTTTTGTTTTGTATTTGAAGAGTATGGTTGTGTTTTATGTATAACTGCTACTTTACTTTGAAGTCTTCTATCCTGAAGGCTTTCTAAATTTAGTGATTTTACTAAAGGTGTTACTCTGGTTAAGTGTTAATATTCGTTTGATACGAATCTCACTGCTCTATTTTGTGTGTTACAGTTTCTTAATGTTTTTGGTCGGTCCTTAACTTTTAGAAACAGATTGCTATTAGAAAACTAAACCGATACAGGCGTATACACATTTTAATTACAGAGCATGAACTAGCTTGACAAACTTGTCGAAAAAAAAACAAACTAATATATAAACATAGACAACTTCAGCTTGAGATGACATATAGATCTAATCTAATACCAACAAAAGAAACTGATATTCAAACAAAATCTTACTATAAAACACGTCCGTACACTGTGGCATCCTAGAGTCGTCTCTTGTTCTTAACATACACTATGACAAAATCGCATTATCTTGCGTCATTCTAAAAGACTAACAATTAATGCTCCCTTTCTTCAACACCCAGGATACAAACACTCCATAACATGTAGGTAAAGAATGGGTGTACAGTATTTCACGTGAAAACTGAGAAACAGTTTGCAACTATAGGAGTAGCATTTTTTTTACAAAGATTATTTCAACTCACTCTGTCTGTCTGTCTGGCCAAAACTTTGTATACGTTATTTCTCTCACACTCACTCTCGGATCAAGCTGAAAATTTTCCACAATTTTTCTTGTTGTTTTTAAAGTACTTTTAAAATGTTTTTCTTAAGTTAGAGTGGTCAAAGATTGGAGAAAGGGGTGGGGAAGGAAACAAAAAGTAGGAAAAAAATATTACCGCCCCTGTGTGTAGACTTGAAAAAGCTCTAGTACAGCGGTTCTCAACCCTTTAAGCTCGGCGACCCCTTTTTACAATGCCCCACTCTGCCGCGACCCCCCCCCCCCCCCATCCCTTTGCTCACAAACACAGCAATAGAAGAATAGACAAAACAATCCATTTTTTCGATGGTCATTGGCGACCCCTGGCAAATCGTCAATCGACCCCCAAGGGGATCGCTCTAGTAGGTTGTTAGGTCAGATAATTTAGGATTTTTATTTTCGGGCCGTCTTTATTAGAGTAGACACGTATGGTGGTGGTCCAGTGGTGGTCCATTGTTGTTCCAGTGGATGCCCAGTGGTGGTCCGGTGGTGGTCCAGTGGTGGTCCATTGTTGTTCCATTGGAGGCCCAGTGGTGGTCCAGTGGTGGTCCATTGTTGTTCCAGTGGATGCCCAGTGGTGGTCCAGTGGTGGTCCAGTGGTGGTCCATTGTTGTTCCAGTTCAGGCCCAGTGATGGTCCGGTGGTGGTCCAGTGGTGGTCCATTGTTGTTCCAGTGGAGGCTCAGTGGTGGTCCGGTGGTGGTCCAGTGTGAGACGCTATTAATATGTCGGTGTACGTGTTTGATTGTTACTTGAATGAGTGCTAAAGAACACAAAGTATTACACTGTATTTAAAGATTTGTTTCTTTGCTAAGACTAAACGCAAAGCGCAAATTAAAACTTTATGACCATATTACAAGGTGCTCAGGGCTAGCAAACATCTTCCTTCATGAAGGAGGCAGACAGAGATGGGAGGACAGTATCAAAGAATGGACGGGCATTGAAATAGATTCAGTCTAAGGCAAAAGACAGAGAGGAATGGAGAAACACGGTCGACAGATGTGTTGCCCCAAAAGTTCATCAGACTAGGGGGAAAGTAAAGATAAACTTAAGGCGAAGGGTCTTTTTTTTTAGTCAGAATTAGACATTGGAGCTTAGCTTCGGGTTCGAATCCTGGGATTTTTTATTTTCGGGATCTTTCGGGCGTCCACCCAACTCTAATGGATACCTGACATTAGTTGGGGAAAAGTAAATGTGGTTGGTCGTTGCGTTGGCCACATGACACCCTCGTTAATCGTGGGCCACAGAAACATATGACCTTTACATCATCTACCCTATAGACCATACGGTCTGAAAGGGGAAACTTTACTTAGATATTGGAGACAAAGTGCTATGACATAAAGTTTGAAGAATTGTATGTGCGATGGGTGGCTGAGTAAAAAAAGGGAGTTCAAGTTCGAATCCCGACTCCAGCAGAGCTAGAATGCCAAAAATCAGCAGGGAAACTTTCTCCCAGATACCCCCACTTCTCCCAGATACCCCCACTTCTCCCAGATACCCCCACTTCTCCCAGATACCCCCACTTCTCCAACTGGTTCACAAAGGAGCGAACTGAGTATGCAACAAGCAGTAAAGATAAGCTATACAAAAGCAATTTAAAAACACTTTATAAAAAAAACCCAGCTTATATTAAGTGTATCAATTGGTTTGTATCCGTCATTTCATTTAATTTGTAATAAGCCTCTGACGACAATCTATAAAGGGGACTAATTCAGTTTTTACCACCACTCCAGTTTGAGATATCAAACAAAGTAATTTCTTATCAAAAGTTGATTAACTGATTGTTTATTTTTATTATTATTTTTTTAAATTGATTATTGTGTTGTCAGGTAAAAGACATAACTGCAAAATTTCAGCTTGATTCGAGATTGGGGTGTCTGAGAAAAATCTCCCAAACTGTAAGTGACTTATACAATAACAATAACAAACATCTTTTATAATTATAGTGAATAATATTGTATAATTTCAATGTATCCATATCAAATTTTTTCATCGATCATCGTAACGGATATAAAGGTTGTCAACACAATAAAATGACATTTTTTTTTGGTAACGCCACAAAATAGTCCAGTTGGTAAAAATGACGCGTGTAGCTGTCAGTTCTCAAAAAGCCTCTCACTTAGTGTCATTTAATGACCGTTATATTTGCCCAGACAATTGAGGATGTCACAGGCTAAGTGTATCACTTGAAGACACTGACTAAAAGTTACTCAGTCCAAACTTCGATTTTAGACATCGCTGACGTTTTAAAGATCGAACAGATACACATTCTGTTTACGTGAGAACTGACAGGAGCGTGGGTGTGAGTTGAGAATCGTGATGCAGACCTCCATGAAAAGCCGGAAGCCACAGAGTGCAGCTAATCTTGTTAAAGTAATAATATATATATCTATATTTTTATCTATATCTATTAGGCCTATATCTATATCTATTATATCTATATCTATCTATCTATCTATCTATCTATCTATCTATCTATCTATCTTTCTATCTATCTATCTATCTATCTATCTATCTATCTATCTATCTATCTATCTATCTATCTATCTATCTAATAATATTATCTTTGAGTCCAAAGATTAAGGACAAATACAGCATCTCACGTGGCTACGCAGACTTAGCTTTTATTTACATAGTTAGCCACCACTTCACTGTGTGTGTATGTGTGTGTGTGTGAGTGTCTGTGTGTGTGAGCGTTAGACTAGGGTCTACCAAAGTGCCAATGTGTGACAAGAGATGATTAAATTATATAGGGCCCAAAGTAACGGACCCTCCAGATAATGCAGCTTCACAGAAAGTAACAGGTAAAATTTGTATTGGAATGTTCTCGTGTTACGTATATTGTACGTTATACGGAGTTTTATTAATTTATTAACGTAGTAGAATATCGTTATTTTTTGAAAAGGATTTTTTTTTCTGAAAGATGTAATTTTATACGAAGTAAGAAATAATTGAAATCAAGGGAAAAAAAGAGGAAGATAAAGAAAAAGTAATAGAGAAAGCAGAGAAAGAGAGAGAAAGAGGAAGAGAGAGAGCAAATGCGTAAGAGTCTTTGTGATGAAGAGCGAGAGAGAGAGAGAGAGAGAGCGAGTGAGAGACAGTGAGAAAGAGTGAAATTAAGAAAGATGTAGAAAGAGAGTAAGCTATAATTAATAAGAGAGAGAGACAGGCAGAATGATCTAAGGAAAGAAATGTGAGAGCTATAGGAAGTGAGAGATGGTAAGAGAGAGGGTTATCAAGGAAGCGACTGAGAGCTGGAAATCTAGGCAGAATGATTAAGTGAGATTAAAAATCTATTTACATGCATTAGAAAAAAAAACTAAATATATAATATATCGTTATAATATAATATATCCCTTCTAACCAATTCATCAAAGAGTTATCTTTCTTTCTCCTGTACACAGAGACCTTAATAAGCTAATGGATCCACAAGAAGACCATTCCAACAGTTCAATTATCAAAATGATTACAGTTTCAACTCTTTAAATCTGCTATTTACTTTTCATCTAGATCTTTCTATTGGACGCCATAATAGACTCCTACGTAAAACAATGTATTATGTAATATTATTAACATAAGTAGATCCTGGCACAAAGCGACTGTATGCGTCAGACGTGACCAATAGGAGGAGCAAAGAATTTAGAGCAGACATTTAATAGGACATAGACAACTACAAAATATCAAGGACGCTAAATTGAACTTTGCTACAATTCTAACTATATTGATTACTCGTCTCTTGTGTTTGCCTATTGTGTTTAAAATTTCCGGCTTTTTCTTTGTTTACTAATTTTAATACTTCAAATATTTTGGTTGAAATACAAACGCTTCCTTAAATTATAGCTTCTATATAACGCTACTTTCATGCTTATAGCATGCTCAGAGCGCTGTGGTCCAATCTCATTTTTGGACTGGTGGGAGGAAGGGGGTATCTGGGAAAAGGTTTTCCGTGCTGCCTTTAGGCGCTCAGTAAACACAATTCTCCTCGAGTCGGGTGTCGAAGATCGAGCCCTCTTCATAGGTAGCCAGGCCAAGCCAAGGTCAAGCGTACTTAGCCTCTCGACAACGCTTCCCTTAACATTAAAACATCAAAAAACTTGAAGTTTAATTGCATAATGAGTACTTTGAATTAAGCCCATGATAGTAACCTATCATAGTTCTACATGAGTTTGTATTCAACTATTCCGCTAAATGTTCCTATGCATCCCGAGATGAAGAGAAAATGTAAATTTTCAGACCAAAGGAAGACTAATCATCTATGTTTTGGTGAAAAGCACTTTGATTAATTATATCCTTCTTTGCAAGGCTTTGTCCTCCTTTTTTTGTCCTCCTTTGCAAGGCTTTGTCCTCCTTTGTTCCCTCCTTTGTAAGTCTGTTCTACTTTTTGTCCTCCTTTGCAATTTTTATCCTCCTTATGGTGCGTAGGTGTCTGGCAACCCTATGTCATCCATAGAAACATGAGTTTTACACCCTCTGTCCCAAGGACCTGCAAGGTCTTAGGCCGTTTGCACACTACATGACTTTGACCGAAAAAAAATCAGACGAAACCCAGAAGACTAACCGCTCGATAAAACCATCAGTAATCAAACTTGTTTCTTTTAGTAATTTATTTCTAGCTAGGATTTAATGTTGCCCATCAAAAATATATACCGACTTAAAAAAAGAATTACATATAAACAAGTAAAAAAGACATTTCCTCCTTCAGAAAGATATTAACTTTCTATCAATGATAGATCAAAAAGAAACTTTTCTTAGAACCGTAAAAAGACAGTTGCTTAGAATGATCTCTACATAAGACGGTGCGCAAAATGTACTTGAACGTCTATTTGCTTATTTAACTCTTTAGTGAGTGTCATCGGGAATTTCCGCAAACGTAAGTTCAAGATATAGATCTTCTAGAATAGTGTAGAGCTAGAACACCAGAAAAAATATAGAGCTTAAGTTTATTATAATTGCGTACGATTTTTATGAATTTAGCGTTTTAAAAAGCGGATCTCCTATAATATAAATTAATATCGACGATGTATTGGGCAAATAAGGTAAAGGTCATCTTTTTCTATGTCCGACGGTTAACGAGGGTGTCATGTGACCAGCCAACACAACGACCAACCGATTTTACCTTCCTCAACTAATATCAGGTACCCATAGGAGTTATGTGGATTCTAGGGCGCCCTTACATTTCCGTAATTCAAAATGCCAGTCTTCATTGAGATTCGAAACTGAGATCTTTCGTTCATAAGTTAAGTGCTCTACCACTCAGCTAAAGAAAGGAAGAGAATGGAGAAAAAGACATGGAGAAAAAGTAAAGTAGATCATATCATGTCTAAAATGTAAGTGGGAATGTCGGATAAAGATTGAAAGAGAATGGTAGAGAAGGATGGAGTACCTACAATAAAAACTGGAGAATATCCACCTAATCTTATGTTATTTGTATCCAAGCCAATTTCACTAATCTGTAATTTGTATCCAAGTTAATTTCACTATCTTCTGTTATTCGTGTCTAAGCTAATTTCACTAATCTTCTGTATCCAAGCTAATTTCATTTATTTTCTGTATCCAAGCAAATTTCACTAATCTTCTGTATCCAAGCTAATTTCACTAATGTTTCTGTATCCAAGCTAACTTCACTAATCTTCTGTATCCAAGCTAATTTTACTAATCTTCTGTATCCAAGCTAATTTCACTAATCTTCTGTATCCAAGCTAATTTCACTAATCTTCTGTATCCAAGCTAATTTCATTTATCTTCTGTATCCAAGCAAATTTCACTAATCTTCTGTATCCAAGCTAATTTCATTTATCTTCTGTATCCAAGCAAATTTCACTAATCTTCTGTATCCAAGCTAATTTCATTTATCTTCTGTATCCAAGCTAATTTCATTTATCTTCTGTATCCAAGCAAATTTCACTAATCTTCTGTATCCAAGCTAATTTTACTAATCTTCTGTATCCAAGCTAATTTCACTAATCTTCTGTATCCAAGCTAATTTCATTTATCTTCTGTATCCAAGCTAATTTTACTAATCTTCTGTATCCAAGCTAATTTCACTAATCTTCTGTATCCAAGCTAATTTCATTTATCTTCTGTATCCAAGCTAATTTTACTAATCTTCTGTATCCAAGCTAATTTCACTAATCTTCTGTATCCAAGCTAATTTTACTAATCTTCTGTATCCAAGCTAATTTCACTAATCTTGTTATTTGTATTCAAGCTAATTTCAATACTCTTGTTATTTTTAGATCAAAGTTCATATTTCTGGTAAGCTAATTTAATAAAGCAAATGTCGCGGGTTTGATCCCCATAGTGTCTGTTTTTTATAATTTGCCTTTCATCGACAAATAAAATATGTTGACATTATTTCAACATTAAGTAGGAACTGATTATCTTGATTGCTTTAAAATATAGTCAATTACTCTGAATATCTTGAGACGTCTTTATTGCCATTCATTTCCCAACAGATTTTCTAGTTTTCTATGAGTTGGATGTCTTTTATTGCTTTTGAGACTCCTTGTAAAAGATAAGAGAATTATCTCCGGGTCTTCCAGTGTAATTGAGTTGGTCTATGCTTAGGGGCGATCACTCTCTTCAAACGGAGGTCCAGAACGGAAGCTGCTTTAAGTCGCACAACATGGTAAGAGCAATCATCGGATTGGTTGGGATCATACAGACGCCATCGACTTCCGATAACAGCAAGGGGGGAGGGGATTTTTTTTTTTTTAAGAAACTTGTGATCTCGACTCTAATTGAACTACATGGCGCCATTTTGTTTTTGTTCACCTGTTAAAGATATCTATAATAATCTCGACTGTAGAAAGAATTTGTCAGAAAAATATTTAGGTCATTTGGACAGCTTAAGACGTCACCTGATAAGCCAGCGTAAGGGACGACTATTAGGTTATTGAAAAAAAAAGGACGTCTCACACGAAGAGTTTAGTCTCTTGGATTATTACGTAATGTATGTGCGTGTTTGTTTCTGGTGTAACCATGAGATAAGTTGGGCGGATAGTTTGGTTGTGTAGGCTGAATAATTAGTAAAGGTGGGCGGATAGTTTGTTTGTGTAGGCTGAATAATTAGTAAAGGTGGGCGGATAGTTTGGCTGTATAGGCTGAATAATTAGTAAAGGTGGGCGGATAGTTTGGTTGTGTAGGCTGAATAATTAGTAAAGGTGGGCGGATAGTTTGGTTGTATAGGCTGAATAATCAGTAAAAGTGGGCGGATAGTTTGGTTGTGTAGGCTGAATAATCAGTAAAAGTGGGCGGATAGTTTGGTTGTATAGGCTGAATAATCAGTAAAAGTGGGCGGATAGTTTGGTTGTATAGGCTGAATAGTTTCTGATGAAACGAGTCTGTCATAGTTCAAGTTGATAAATAAGAGCGTCAGCAAAGAGAACAAGTGAGAGACGAGAGACACAAAGACGTGTTTTAGTGATATTAATCTTTCAATAGAAGTTGATGATCGTCTGACAAGAGCCAGTAGTGCTTTTGAAAGCCTCCAGGCGCCTCGAGGACTGATGTTGAATGCAAAATGAAAATGTTAATCTACCACCGGTGGAAAATAGAATGCATGCACTGGATGTGGCAAAATATGTAGGTCGATTCTGGGGGGGGGGGGGGGGGGGCTCCGCCACTAAAAATAATGCATTCGTCATTAATCTTCATACTCGAAGACTAGTCTTATTATTATTATCTTATTTAAATTATTACTATTACAATTATGGTTTCTACTTACATTTATATTTAAGTTGAAGGCATTGTATATTTCTCAATAAAAATTTTATTCAGTTTTGTTTTTCAACAAGAACTTTGTTCAGGTTTTTATTCCAGTCCTACATTATAAATCTAATATACATACTTCTTCTAGCTGGAGCCAAAAACCACCTATAAGGATAACCGCTAATCTCATTTAAAATCTTCTTTCAATGCTTATTATAAATCACTGCACCTGTCTGTCTGGTACAAATCTTGTACATCTTCTCGGATCAAGTTGACACTTTGCACAATTATTCATTGTCGACGACGGAACAATCAAAACCAGTAAAATAAAATTGACCAATCAGCTAATTAAGTAGTGGTAATTTATTAATTTATTATTATTTCTTTTTTTTTAGAAAAGGAGACAGTTCTTAATCTTGCAATATTGAGAGATACGCACTAGTTCTACAAGTCTTTTCCTTACATAAGCTTAGTTTTCTTTAAAGTATCATTTTTATTTTTTATGTTTTTAAAATTGTATATATAGATATTAATATAGCGCATGCTTATAGTTTCTGACTAAATCTGTCACGTAAAATGCTATTACATTTTGAAAACATTCTTACACTACATATTCAGGTCCGAAGAACCTAAAATAAACCATAGAATTTAACTTATAACACAACAGTTAACACGGGTGAAAGAGAACGGCAGCAGTGTGCCAAAAGAGGGGAAAGTTTTGAATAGAACATGTACTAGTAACTATTGCAATGTCGACCTTAAGTTTATAAGTTTGCACATTTACCATCTCCTGAAGAATAAATGCTTTGATTATAGCATTTAATTAATGTAGTTTTGATTAATGTTCAGCTCCACTATGATTCCTTATTAATATTCGGACTCGAAGACAAGCCTTATTAACTCTTTCTTTCCTAATTAACGATATCATCGTTGATTTGACCACATTCAATTAATTTAATGTTTGGTTTAATAAACAGCATGCATTCTCCTATAATTCTATACCAAAAGTAACGTTTTCTGATTACAAATAAAAATATTATTGAAGTTTAATCGTAACAGGGTAGATTGTACAAATGTGAAAAATGAACAATTCTGTCAGAACGTAGGAAAATAATTACGGAGGTAAAGAGTTAAGCTAAACTATGACTCGAACATGAACACGTGACAGGTAGATATCACCTTCACCTTCACTTAGCCTTAAGTCTGTTAAACCGTTTGGGCACCACACATGATCAGCCGACCGTCTTTCTCCATTCCTCTGTCTTTGACTTTGAATAGAATAACTTTCAATGACAAGGCCTGTACAATCTTTGATGCTGTCTTCCCATCGCATAAGAAACGTTAAGGCTTAGGATTAAGCCTGGTGTTGTTTAAACTAAGTTTACAAAAAGGACCAATAACATATTTAATGGAAAGAGACAAGCACATATCAAACAAAATTTACAATTATTGATTGAATCATTAATAGTCAGAAATAAAAATAGAGGCCCATTGTATTCGAATTGATCGACAAAAAAAATGAGAAATGGACGAGCTCTCATCCAAATCACAAGAAAAATGACGCTTACTATAAGCTATCCCGACAAGACCAACGTCTAATCTTTCGACTCAGGACCGGACACAACAGAATGCGACAACACATGCACCGGAAGCTCAAAATTGGAACCAGTGAAATCTGCCCATGTGGAGTATCACCAGAGAATGCCGACTACGTCCTCCAAAACTGCTCTCTTTACCAAGAGGCCCGTATAAGACATTGGCCCCAAATCACCCCAATAGAAAGAAAACTATATGGAGAGCTCCCTGATTTAGAAACCACTGCGCAGTTCATCTCATGTATTGGTCTAGTCATATGAACACTCCAACATAACAATGAGAACGATGAAGAAGAAGAAGAAGAAGATCGACAAGAATTCAATTTATGACCACATAAGATCAAACAAAATGGTCTAAACTTAACTTTAACCATTCTTAACTTTATCTACGTTTCGTTGTCAGCTGGGAATATACTTTATACTTCGGCAAATAACTAACAAATGTACTTTAGAAAAGTAGCCGACACAAACAATGACAGCAAAATGTGCTTTTATTTGACGTGGAATACACTGAAATAATTGACTCGTCGCAGCCATAACACAGATATTAAAATTATAGATTTTTGTTTTATTCTTAATTGAACACTATAAGCTAAATTACAATCTCTTGTATTTGTCTTCAATTTAAAAACAAAGTTCTACAAAATAACTGTCAAAATACGCATCCAAAATATAATGAAGCCATTTTCTATAAAAAAAATATATTAAAAAAATAGCAGTAAAATTTCACTCGCGCCAGTGGCGCCATCAAATGTGGTTTTGATTCACTTCAAATATTTTGCTTTTCTCCTGACAATAAAACTAGCACTAATGCTGACGATAAAGTTGAATTCTCATTGGAGTTTATTTGACCGGATGTTCATTCCAATGAACAAAATCAAATTTATTGCCGTTTGCCTGGACCGGAAGGAGTTAATGAATTCACGAGCGAACGAGGTTTCGATAATTTTTTTGCTGGAAAAAGATGGAAGAGGCTAAGACAGTAAATACATTGGTTTGATTGCTGCTGGAAACACTTTGTGAAAGTTAATGTCGGTAACATGTCGTAAACTTACTTCCGGTAATTAGACTTTTGTGGCGGGAAGAATTGCAGACGATATCAATAGAATACTGCTCAACCGTTGGCTAAAAATACTGAGTAAATTATGGGATAGCTGGTGGACTTTTGGGAATAGAGAGCATTCGGATAACTATTCTGGTGAAATTCGTAGTACCATCGCAGGGGTTCTCATTTTTGTAGGTCCCTTAAGGTTATGCACGACCCTTTCAAACTCAAGCTGATATTGAAGAATTTGGGTTGTCCAGTTTCTTTGTGTAGACATTTCACATTAAGCACCTCTGTTGGCAATATCACAGTAATAATAAGAGCACGTCTTTATTAACCTTGAGAAATGGGGTCTTCAGTCCATAAAACAAGCAATAGCAAAAGAAATAGAGGTTCTTATTAAACTTTCAATCATCCCAATAATAAGCAACGTTCGAGGTTAGCGTTGGCTGCCTAAAAGGGAGAATGTAACTAGAAAAAAACAACGTCTTTTCGAAAGCAAAGCTTATAATAAACGTAGCTTTATCAATTATTTAGATCAGTTATGCAATAAACTTTGTAATAGGTTTACACTAACAGCAATAAATCTTTGCGATTAGAAATATTTTTACCAATGGACCTCTTTCACCGATCGTAAACAAACAACATTGAGCTACGAGATTCTCTATCTCTTCTATACAAATTACTAATTTTAATCAGCAATAGCTATCACGTGACAGTTTTTTTTCGTTGTTTTATCAATATTATCATGTGACCATTCATTTTGGTGAATGAGGTCCATTGTATTTTGCTCAGCGCAATTTCATGCTTTTAGCTTTCTCAATACGTTATGAAGACATATTACACTGAAGAACCATGTTGAGAACACTATTCTTTGACAGTGCAGACGAGGAAGGCGTGAGTTCTTTGTAGAGTTGCCCTGTCTCCATGCAGAGCCAACTCACCATGCATACCAGATAGTTCACTCAATGGGCCATTGTTTGAATGTAGTATCGCACATTCCTATAGCAGATGGTCAATCGTTTCTTTGTCCAGTTGACAGTGTCGATAACACAAGTCGAAGTTCACATTGATCCTATCACTTGTTTGGACAAGGTGGGAAAGGGGTGGGTGAAGAAAGAAGGAGGTTTCTGTGTGAATGTTAACGTAAACACTATTTTAATGCAATTATTAAAAATAAAAGTTGAACGACCTGAATTCAAACTCGAGGAATCAAGCGTCTTAAAGCTTCCCACAATCACTTATAGAACTAGCAATCACTGATGTAAAAAAAAAAGTTCCACTTTCAGACCTTGTGGTCTATAGGGCAGATGAGATAAAGGTCCTCTGTTTCTTTGGCCAACGGTTAACGAGGGTGTCATGTGGCCAGCACAACGACCAAAAGCCTTTACTTTCCCCAACTAGTGTCAGGTACCCATCAGAGCTGGGTGAACTCAGAGGCGCCCAAGGATTTCGAAATTAAAAATCCCAGTCGTCACATGGATTTGATCCCCGGTCCCTAGTTCGGATGCCAAGCGCCTTACCGCCCAGCCACCGCGCCTCCCAATCACTGATGTATTTAGCGATTTTGAGCACAATCACTTATGGAACTTGCGATTATGAACACAATCACTGTTGTAACTAGCATTTTTTTTAGCACAATCACTGATGGAACTAAAATTGATAGAGCATAATCGCTTATTGAACACAATTACAAAAATTTACCTTTGACAGATCAGTCAATTAGAGTTGACGAATGTGATACTACCGCAAATATTTTGTTATGAAACTTATATACATCATACTTAGTCCTGAATCTTTACTGTGTAATTCACAAAACTGAATTAATTTAAATATCTGAAACCTTTTAATTATGACGTATTGTGGAAACTTCATTCCTAATACTTTTCAACTAATCTATTCTGGAATCAGTGGCGTAGTTAGGGTGGTCTAAATTCAAAAGTCCACTAGGCCACCACACTTGAACATTAAATAGTACGCCACTGCCATGTAATCTTGCTATTCACGTGGAGTCAAAAATACTAGACCGCATTGATCCAGATGATGTTATAGATGCTTTGGTTGCACAGAAAGCACAGCGTGAGGCGATATGAATTGAGATATATCACTTGTGCATTATCTCGCCAATAAACAACGGTATCATTGTTAAAAAGTCTTAATGACTATTTTTTTTTTAAATTTACTTATATACTGTACCAATTGGAATTTAGACGTCTATACTAAATACATTATCTAATGTCATGATGTCGAATGTCAAAATACAGGGTTCCCTAAAAAAGGTGAAGCCCCCCGGGCCTCCAAATACATAGCTACGCCAGTGTTTGGAATGATTCATAATAAGCTAAACTGCTAGTGACAACCTAACATCATTCCACGCATCTAACGGGGTACCCCATCTGCAAACTTTGAGATTCCGTCTCGCTGACGGCTAATGGAATACAATGTCAAGGAGCAAGGAACTTTACAATTAATGAACGTCGGCCGTGACCAAGATGGCGACCTGGCTCGTCAAAGGGACGTAAATATGGAAGTGTGCGAAGACAGCCGTGACACTGGTAGTCTCCCCTTGAATTTTTTTTTTAAAGACAGTGAGGAGAAAGCTAATTGTCTTTCTTTGCTCCGAGTTTGATAAGTCTGCGCTACAGGACAATAGAGCAAAATTAGTAAAGAAAACAAGAAAAGTATAAACAAGGTTACAAAGACAGTTTGTGTGGAAACTTATACACAAAATCGACACCCGAAGTGATCCAACCAGGCAGGTAAAATGGCAGGTTTCAATATTTTCAGAAAAAAATATCAGAATGAAATTCTATCAAAGGCAAATGATGGAGAAGAATGGAGAAAGAAGGTTGACAGATCTTGTGTGGTGCCCCAACGGTCCAGCAGACCAAGGGATAGTTGAAGGTAAATGTAGAGTTAACTGTGAACCTAGACTAACTGTCTTATAATTATTATCTACTTGATCAAATACTTTTGTAAGGGTCAATCTCTTATTCAAAGCCTCAACAAATACGAAATTTCCGTTACAAAATATTCCTTTAATTATGCGTTTTGGGCTTGCCCCCACTGCATTGCAGTTCACGCGATAATATGAAAAAGTACTTATTAATTGTTGTTTTAAATTATGTACCACTTTTATGCTTACTAAATAGATTTTTTCTCTTTAAAAATTGTCAATTTTTTGTAAATGTAGTACTTATTATGACAGAACTTACTTAACTTAACAATACAATTGTAAAAAAAAATGTTTTTGACAAAAAATCTAAAACTGTTTGCATAGATGTTTTAGAAATATTGTATGTATTACTGTCCCTTACTTAAAGCCTCCCGTGTTTGTTAATATTAATAATGAATAGTTGTAAAAATGGTGCATTTTTATGAAAAAAAAAACTACTTGCATACTTGATTTTAAAAATTAGATTTTTCGCTTTCAGAAAATAAAAATGTACCGGTTGCATCAGAACTTTGAATGTTGTAAAATATTATGATGTCGGATTTTTACTACCTTTTCTAGTTTACGAGATCTATACTGGACGGACGGACGGACAGACAAATCACACAAAACTAATAACGTCTTTTCCCTTTTCGGGAGCCGCTAAAAATACTTTTTTAAAGAGACAGCCCCTCCATATAAAACTTATAGAGTGATTGTTAGAGTTTAATAAATTAATGATTTAGGTTCGCTGTAAGTATTTGAACCCATTATGTTCGCTGTAGGCTGCAAGTATTTAGTCCCATTAGTGTCACTGTAAGTATTAAGTCCCATTAGGTTTGCTGTAAGTATTAAGTCCCATTAGGTTTGCTATAAGTATTAAGTCCCATTAGGTTCACTGTAAGTATTCAGTCCCATTAGTGTCACTGTAAGTATTAAGTCCCATTAGGTTTGCTGTAAGTATTAAGTCCCATTAGGTTTGCTGTAAGTATTTAGTCCCATTAGGTTCACTGTAAGTATTTAGTCCCATTAGTGTCACTGTAAGTATTAAGTCCCATTAGGTTTGCTGTAAGTATTAAGTCCCATTAGGTTTGCTGTAAGTATTTAGTCCCATTAGGTTCACTGTAAGTAATTATTCCCATTAGGTTCACTGTAAGTATTTAATCCCATTAGGTTCGCTGTAAGTATTTCATTCCATTGAGTTCACTGAAAGAGATTATTTCAAGTGTTTTCCTGTATGTAATTTATTTTATTAAATGTCCTTTAAGTATCTTATCTCATAAGGTTTGTTAAAGGTTTTTCTCCCCACTAATTTACGCGGTAGCTGAGCGGTAAAGCGCTTGACTTTCGAACGGGGGTCCGGGGTTCAAATCCTGGTGAAGACTGGGCTTTTTAATTTCGGGATCTACGGGCGCCTCTGAGTCCACCCAGCTCTAATGGGTACCTGACATTAGTGTGGAAAATGTAAAGGCGATTGGTCGTTGTGCTGGCCACATGACACCCTCGTTAACCGTAGGCCACAGAATCAGATGATCTTTACATCATCTGCCCTATAGACCACAAGGTCTGAAAGGGGGACTTTACTTTTTTAATTTACTTTGTTGTTGAGTTTCTAAGTCATCTCAGCTCATATTTTTTTCTGCTTTCGGATGAGGTTATTCCTAGGTATCTGTGTACTAAATACTTTAGTTATTACAAGCTCAAATCAGGTCAAACTTTACAAAAACAACAACACTTAAATACCTTGTGTAATGAAGTATTAAGTGTTTTTACAGATAGGGGTAAGGGCTCATAGATATCAGAGTTATGAACAACACAAAAATTGTGAAAGATAACACCTAAAACAAAAAGAATGCACTCCACTTATTTAAATAACGTAAATTAAACAAGGTCAAAGGTGAAACTGCACATTGAAGTAAGTTCAACCATTTTATTGTAAGCTTTAAGTCTCATAACTACAGGAATTGTTTCAATTCAAAATTTGATACATGATGTTCTTAAGTTAAACCAAGTATTAGTATTATTATGAAATGCTTAATTCAATCACGTGTTTGAGTGTTCGTAGGTCAACAGAATCAGACCCCTATTCTTATCTTCTTATCTTATATATTACAGACGTCACTGCAAAAAAGAAGATAATTACGTCCTATTGAATCTGTTTTTCCTCGTTCCATATGCAAGGACAAATTTGTACAAGTGCTCCTTTCTACCTAGTGCTATTAGAGCATGGAATGGATTGCCTGAGCTAGCCAAAAAAAAACCCCAGTGACTTGGCAGAATTTAAGTCATTAGTTAATATGCATGACTGAATGCATGACGCGTAGGGCGTAATCATCTTCGTTTTTGAAGTAACGTCTGTATTATATAAGATAAGATAACCGAGTTATTAGAATTGTACTTTATTCATTTTAAACAGACTTATTAATTATGTAGTCAATCATAGACCTATCTATTAAATCATATAAATCATCTAAATAGGAAACACGCAAACCAAAAATAGTTTTCCAAATACATCGTCATTGTATACTAACATATCTGACATTACATTTGTAAGGAAAGAATCGGGTTAGTGAAACCGAGTAACTAAAAATATTTACTTGGTTTAAAATAACAACAAGAGCAGAGTTTGAAACTAAGAACTAAGGATAGGACGAATATACCTTTTCTTAAATTCTTCTGTTAAGGCCGAAGTACTCTTTGACATTTCATGTTTATTAAAAAGGACACCCCCCCCCCCAAATAGTTGACAGTATCAAACATCTTAAACTAAATGTATAAACCTAAACTACAGTACAATATAAAGAGACAAAATAAAATTATAAAACTTTGAAAAAAATACTTAACCATTAACCTCAACTTCGTGTTACATTGGTTAATATTTTCTTTCATTTTAGAAATTAAACTAAAGAAATTGAATTTCATACTCGTGATCTATTGTGATCCACTCAACTTTATAGGTTCTCGAGGAAAGGGAATGTGAAGAAAACCGTTTACAAAATTGATGAACCCGGGCTTTGAATAGTCCCAGAGTCAACCCCCAACTCTAACGGAAACCTCTTATTGTCTTATACGTTCGGGAAGTTACAACATTTGGTGGCGGTGCTGGCCCTTGTGTTTCTTAGGCCATAGAAACTTTACATAATCTACCCCCAGAGATGGCAAGGTCTGAAAGGCGTACCTTGTTAGGGGCACTGTTTACAGGACCAACCTGAGGACAGCGACATCGGATATTTCACAGGACACATAAACTAGCTGTATTCAAACTCTATAATTACAGCATGATATGTTTTTTTTTAATCCTCCTCCAGACAGTGATTTCCGGAGAATATAAATAGATAAAATGATTTAAGTGATTGCTTTAAGAAGTAGCCGCTGCGCATATTACAATATATGGTGAAAGTATTTGTTAATTATATGTATATGAAATCATATATGTCCCAAAAAAGAGAAATGGGTGAATTGTCAGCAACAGTAACTAATTAGCAGACTGACTGACACTTCATGACAAGACTTTTATTGTTGATACATTTCACTCCCTTAGGACTCAGAATTATCGCTATATCTGGACGCACCTTCCTTTCAATGTCTGAATTTGATTGCCATGTTTTCCTTATTTAAGCTTACTATTTACGTAAAAACTGAAAATCATTTGGAAAATAGAAAATACAGGCTCATGATATCCAATGTTAAAATCCCATAGAGTGATTGAGTTATTCAAAAATACAGACACATGTTTTATAAGCTTAAGATCAAGTAGCTATAATACATAAAACATTGGAACAAAAAATTGCAAATCGAAAGACAAAACCTAATGAAATACTCAGAAAGACAGAAAGATACAAGCACTTTTCTTATTCCATAAGCTAGGAAACGTTCGTACAAGAGTTCCTTCTTCCTTATTGCCATATGAGAATGGAATGGGTTGCCTGAACCAGCAGAGGAAAACCAACGACTTAGCAGAGTTTAAGTTACTGATTAACATAGATGTATTGAAGTAACGTTTGTAATACATAACATATTTATAAGGGCCCTGGTATTATTCACTATTCATTAATTCTCCCTCTTACCTGGACGAAAAACCAACAACGAACATTTAACCTATTTCTTAACTTTGGTGTAGGACAAATGTTTTCATCATCGAAACCGCAGAGGTTAAATTAACCATAAACAATTCTTTATTTTCTATTTCGACCCAATATGTTTTTGAGAGACGACATAATACAATATTTAGACTTTCTTTTTTTATAGCTAAAAAACCTGTAAGCTTCAGATTGTAGGGAAAATTTTAATTCTACACATTTACTTTTTTTTTGCAACCATGTAGATCTAGACAAGAAATCTTTTGCATCTGAAGTACATTTTTTTTACGACTATCTTTTGATAAAATCAAAGTCTGCAATTTATAATCAACGATTTGAACAAGAAGGACATATATTGTAGATATAAACCTAAAAGTCCAAACAATTCTCACAGTAAATATGAACAATATTAATGTAGATCTAAACTTTGTTTTTATAGCTCTGTTTCTGTTGGTTGGTGAGTCCGGTATTTATTTATTTTTATTATTGCCAAAAAAAGCAACATAAAGCCTATTAGATTTTTCAACAATATCTTGAAAAGCAGAAGAATTTTCAGAGATTGTAACAAGGTCTTTTCTTTATGGAGAGCTGGGTATTATTATTACGTTATTATGGAGCATCCCGATTAGATTTGGCTGCGTAGAGGAATAGATAGTCCTTGAAAGTTGAGAATAACATGGCTTCGAAAGAAGAAGGCGGTCAGGATTCGATCCATGAACCATCGAGTCGACAGCCTAGAGTGCCTAATAGACGTGGCGCCAATGAAACATATGTAGAGGTGGAAAAAGTGGAAGAAAGAGAACAGATACTAGAATTCAACGGCTAAAAGTAGGTGGTTGGGAAAGAGACGAATTAAATTGGATCGCTCCAATACACAACACACTGATAGTTTAGAGTTAGACTAATAGCTCGTTGCCAAGTCACAGGTCTCCATTAGAATACTGTTAACGAGCAGGGTGTCATGTGGCCAGCACAACGACAAACCGCCGTTATTTTCCCCAACTTAAAGTCAGGTACCCATTAGAGTTGGTTGGATTCAGGGGCGCCCTAAAAATCCAGAAATTCAAAATCCCAGTCTTCAATGAAATTCAGACCCTCGGTTTAGAGGACAAACGCTTAACTCCCTCACAAAGGGAAGTAAATATGGAAATATATAAGTATGGACATTAACAGGGTAGTCTCCCATAGTTTTTGAAGCATGAATTCATTTTTTATTGACAAATCGGCAAAATGCTTTTTTAAAGTTCTTAATAGAATAATCTTAATATTTAATATCTTTAAAAGGATGTAATAGATAGATAATTCGTCTATCATGGTTCGATAATGACCAATGTCGTCTTTCATGGGGGTGGGGGCTTTGCTCTGGTATTTTCTGCCTCCTCATGTAGCTTGTGAGACCTATGTGAGCCCGGAATGTTTGGCTGCACACTGGGCAGGTTATTCCAGCTGGAGCTCTTGTCATTGACCTTGCTTTTTTTCTGACGCTTTTCTTCTGCCATTGCTGTTCTCTTGTCTTCTCCAATTTGTGCGCCATTTTTTACATCGCGACGCAATGATGCTCTATCATCTCCCAGGTGACAGGGTCAATGCTGAGGGCTTTCAGAGAAGCTTTGAGGGTGTCTCTGAAGCGTTTTTTGTTTGTCCCCCTTGTAAGAGCTTCTCTTAATTAGCCATACTGGAGTCGTTTAAGGATGCGGGAGTATTCCATTCTGCAGATATGGCCTAATAATCACAACTAGGACTGCATCAGGATTGTGGACATAGAAAGCGATGGGAAGACAATATCAAGGACTTGACGGGCCTGGCAAGAGGGATATTGTAGTCATGTCAAAGGACAGATAGGAATGGAGACTAACAGTCACCTGTGCTGTCCTGCATGTATTTATGGTGAACTTAAAGATAAACTTGATTTATTTGATGTTTACTAGGTCCCAGAATAAATACATGAACTACTTTATAAAAACTTTTTTTATAAAAGTTCCCACTTCAGATCTTGCGATCTATAGGGCAGATTATGTAAAAGTCATCTGTTTCTATGGCCAACAGTTAACAAGGAAGTCAAGTGGCCAGCACAACGTCCAACCGCCTATACTTTCCCCAACAAATTCAGGTACCTATCAGAACTAAAAATCCCTGAAATTCAAAATCCCATTCTTCACCGAGATTCAAACCTGAGATCCCTCTTTTCGGAAGCCATGCGCCTTACCACTCAACCACCACGACCTACTATTACTAATTTTAATAATAATAATAAAAACAATAACAATCCTAGACTACTAAGTCAAACAGAATGTCAAGTGTTCTTACAGATAGAAACATGTCACAATGATATCTGCAATATAAGATAACACATTTACCAAGAACAACAGAAAGAAGAAGATATAGGCAAGAGGAGAGACTGTTACGTAAGCGTTCTTGTGATAACAAGGTAAGTTAAAACCTTTAGTTTCTATCACTTTGTAAGTGTACTTACTTTGTAAATTCATAGAGTCTTCTATTTTCAAATTGAATTAAGTTTATTACATGTGTTCTAGAATGCTATACATCAAATATGCTTTATTCGGACTAGGAAATATTGTTATTTGAATTATAAGATTGCTTAGTGCTATGAGCATAATAATACAATAGAGTCGCAAAACCATGTCCGCTTAGTATGGCTTTAATACACGAATGACTTACAAGCACTCGTAAACATAAGAACGACAACCGATGTAGTAACTAATTTTTATAACAGATTTTATCACACATAGTAATGACAAGTGTCCTTAGATTTTGTATCTTGAAAATAATATATGTGCAGTGGCATCATCGATCCAATATGCAACCCATTGATCCTTTAATGTAATAATATTAATTATAATTGTAGAATTAAAATTAGGCTTATAAGGTGGAGCAAACAAGAAGTGTAAAAATTTAAAAAAAAAATGGCTTTAAATTGCAAACAATAAAACTGATATCTTAAAATTGTTTCGGTTTCGACCGTGAAAGGCGATTGGTTGTCCTACGGACAAAGAAGGTAATAACTGGTTAAATGTTCATATATTGTTTTTTCATCCACGGCAAGTGGGAGAGCTAAGGATATGTCCGACAATGGATCAAGGTCCATTGTGCTTATAGTATAGATTTAATTACATGACTGATCTAAACTCAATCGATACAGATACACTTAGTATAAGCTTTTTTAAAAAATAACTTTTTATATATATATTTATATAGTGTTTTAATTTTTTAAAAATAAATCCTTTACTAAGGTGATAGTGGTCTATTGAATATTTTCATACATGGCTGAAAAATATATAAATAACAAGCTTTCTGGTATATCCTGTGTTGGTTAGCTTTTAAATTTTGGGAGCTATCTTATTTATATTTTTTTTTAGTTGGCCATAGAAAAGTTTGATTCTTCTTCTTCTTCCTTGTTCTCATTGTTATGTTGGAGTGTTCAGATGACTAGACCAATGTATGAGATGAACTGCGCAGTGGTTTCCAAATCAGGATCAGGGAGCTCTCCATATAGTTTTCTTTCTATTGGGGTGATTTGGGGCCAGTGTCTTGACATGGTAAGCATTCTCTGGTGATACTCCACATGGGCAGATTTCACTGGTTCCAATTTGGAGCTTACGATACATGTGTTGTCTCATTCTGTTGTCTCTGGTCCTGAGTCAAAAGATTAGACGTTGATCTTGTCGGGATAGCTTATAAAAGGCATCATCTTTCTTGTGATTTGGATGAGAGCTTGTCCATTTCTCATTTATTTTATTCACTATTAGTTTCTTCATTTCTTCTGGTTAGAGTGCAGAGTTTACTTGTGAGTCTGTTCTCCCACTCTTGGCAAGTGTGTCAGCCTTCTCATTTCCCTCTAGTTCTATATGAGCTGGTATCCATTGAAATGATTGAATAACATTTTTTTTTTACTGTTGTTGTTGAGCTTTATAAGTGCTGTCCGAAGTCGCTTTATATAAGAGGAATCAGAGTTTTCCAATTTTCTACAGGGTTGTTTTCGCATCGGTTAGTAAGACAATCTGACTGTTCGATTTTGTATCCTTGACATTTATCGTGAAAATCAGCCATTATATATTATACCATTTATACCATTTGCGTCTTGTAATAACTTTTCTTCCCGTTGATTGGATCAATGCTTATAAAGCTAACAAGAAATTTTTTAAAAAGTTTACTTTTTAAAACCAAAGCTTATCTGAGGGGAAATAACCGCTAACTACTACAATTTATCTGAAAATTACAGGGTTTAGCTCACTTTTTGCTATGTAAAACAAAATTTATTAATTACTACTACATGGTTGACTAACTAATTGGTTAGTTTTTTTGTTGATTAATTTTCGTTTTGTTATCCGACTATCAATAATTTTGGAAAATATCAACTTGATCCAAGCGTGGGAAGTGGGAGAAACAACGTGTGACAACGTAATAAGGGGGACTAAATCCATATATATATATATATATATATATATACAGCGCCTTTTTGTGACGGTAAGCATCGGTACGGCGTACAGGCACCTTTTTCAATGTAGAGAAAAAAAATATTGCTTTTCTTGTATTTTAACGTTTATCATTAATTTATTAATAGAGAAAGTTAGACAATCCATCGCTGAGTACCGGTATACCTTTCTCGTTTTACGTAAAAAAAAAAAGCACTGTATATATATATATATATCCACAACTCTAACTAAGTAGCTTATATTCCCCTTATTTTGAAATTAAAAAAAAATTAACCACGAACAATTGATGGACCAATTGTTTAATTTTTTGGATTGATTCATGTCTTGTCAGGGTCAATAGATAATTGTGCAAAGTTTTAGCTTGATCCTATAATGTGAGAAATAAACATGTTTAAACTTTTTAAAAGACAGACAAACTGACAGAGTGAGTAGATATACGCTTAGTAAATATAATACAACTTTTGTTATATGAGGACGATTCTAAAAAGCCATACATGTAAATGAATATAGAACCGACATTATCGATCAAGTCATAAACCTTCACTCTCCCAAGTTGTTTTTTCTGCACTTAATATAAAAGCAGTAGATCCTATAGTAACATTTGAAAACATTGTGGGTTTTTTTTTTGTTCACAGGAAGCATAGATCTAGACTTTGACATGACTTATCATTTGGACCTTCTAATCCTGCTGGTCTCAGTCTTCCACACTGGACAAGGTGGATTTCTCCTGACCGCGTCAAGCAAAACTGTGGAAATCGGTGCCACCCCTGGATTCCGATTCGAATGCAGCTACTGGGGCAACGTTGCCACTTCTGACATAGTTAACTTGACCTACATCGAGATCAATCGGGTTGACGATACCGGGAAATTTGCATCACTAATAAGACGGGATGACCAAGGCAACACCATAACCTCTAGCATCCTTGACCCCTCAGCTATTGTCACTTCAAAGATGAATACGATTGACGACTCAAATCTTATAGTCCAGTGGCCCATAGCAACGCCTGAGACTGCAGGTAAGTTCAGCTGTGACATCGGAGGCCTCGATGCCTCTGGGAACATGATCAATGAGCCATCTCCGGTTGTTATTGTTAATGCGACGAACGTCGCGACTACAGACGTCCCCACCTTGATCAGCACAGCCACAAAAGAAGCAAAGGATTTCTGCGAGCATCTAGTCAGTGAAGTATACATCAACATGACGGATAGGATAAATGGAATACAAAATGCTTCATCAAATTTCTGTGCACAAGGAAGCTGCGACACTTCAGAGCTCAAAGAAATGATCCAAAACCAGACATTGGAACTCAGATCTATGCAGACAGAGGTTCTCGAATTTCGACAAAACCAAAGCCAGTATAGCGCCTTCGTTGCGGAGATGACTGCTCAGAATTTGACTAGAGAAATGAAAGATTACTGCGGTATTTTGGTTAGCGACATTTACAACAACCTCACCGTTACGATGGATGGAATAACAACAACATTGAACAGTTCCTGCGCACAAAGCAGTTTAGAAACTATAGAACTCAAAGAAATTATCCAGAACCAGACAGCCGAACTCGGAGCTTTGCAAGCAGTGGTGAATGAGCTGCGACTAAACCAAAGCCAATATATATCATTGGCTAGGGAGCTGAATGCCCTCAAAGATAAAGTAGCCCTACTCGCTGATATCAAACTTTGGCCAGAGGGAACATATGGTCTTCTAATGCCGGAATCCGGATGTCCGGTCAACTCTCACACTTTGTGGGATTCTGGCTACCGGAAATTTCTAACTGCTTCCAATTCCCCAAGCCAAAACTATGTTGACCCACACACCCACCTAATGAAACCGACTCTGGAAACGAACAATGGCGATAACTTCATGTATCTTCATTTTTGTGTTACCGCTGCGCGATCTGAAGGGGGGCCATGGCCCCGAGGCACCTACTGCATTCATAATTTGGGCACCTGCCCTCCTGGTTTTGGCATGGGCTATGCCTACATAAGTGGTGATAAGAACCACCGCGTGTCCTTCAACAACGGAAGTGTCCCCACTTTGAACTCCGGAGCGGACTACACCCAGATCTTCTACTGCTGTCGCTCCGACGGTCCAGCGGACGTGGCTATATACCTGCCCAACACTGAACCCTTTTACCTTTACAGGTACCAAGGAACATGCCAGAGAGTTGAAAACATGAAGGTAGAGACAGAGCATGTCGTCATGGATACCAGTTTCCTGGATAGGGAGGTCATGGACTTTTATGAGAATAATTATCACCCGGATGGTCAAGTTAACAACTGGTCATTTGAACTATGTTACTATCATTAAAACATAAGCTAAGTGTTAATGCTGTTTTAATGAACCTTTAAACAATTTTATGGACAATGTTATTATGTATGTTTTATGGATTGTTTTATTTTAAAACACACTTTTGTATAGCTTATATTAACACGGAAATTTATAAAGCGTTTTATTTTCTGTTATTAAAATACTATATGATAGAGATTTGACTAAATATGTGCTATGATCATATCAAACATATTTTTAAAATTCAGCTAGACTAACCCCTTGGATTTAATACAATTGTGCTATGCAGCTACATCGACGAACTGGCTCATTTTGGCTCATTTTGGCTCATTTTGGTCAACTTTTTCACCAGTGGAAAAGAAAATCCAAACATATTTTTTTAAAACAAAATCTTTGATGTATTTAAACTAAATTCTTGTGATAAATACTTGATAGCAGGGATATCAGTTGATATCAAACATTTACATGTATGCCCTTTACCATCACTTTCCCTCCCAGACGCAAAAGTTTCAAAGTTTCGCGCTCTTTTATGGCGGTCGGGAGAATTTTTGTAAGCTCCCCTGTCTGGGATCGTCAATTTCTGAGCTTCAGAAATCCATTGTCCTGCGGGTATAAAGGGAGACAATTCATGCAAGATATAAGACAACACAAAACAAAAACTTCCATGACACGAAGTCAAAAAGGAGGCAGCACTGGTCGTTTATATATAGATGATATTATTATATTATTATATTTATATATAACGCACGAACATCTTTAATGGGCAGCATCGTCTTTATATCATCTCTGTATTAATCAAGATTTATTATATACGGGTAAGACCTTATCGATTTTTTTTTTTAAAGTTGTAATTTATATGATAATATATCACTTCTTGTCAGAGGGGGGTCGGGACCTCACCATATCACGCACATTCGTCAACAGATGTAACCTTTATTTAGTACCAATACAAACTTACAATCACATGAATGTCTAGCAGATACATATACACTGGCAGAGATGTATGAAAAAGGTTTACATTCTAAAAGGTCACACTTGGATGATAGGTTTATAGATATTTTAATTTTTCAAACATTGCTAATCAGGTTAATTTAGGTTTTCAAAAATAATACGAATTATAACTATTATGCAAACATTTTTTTTTGTCTCTTAAAAATTCAAATGAACGCCAAGCTGAGCAAAGTTTGAGAACACCTGGCGTATATTAAATTGTCTATAAGTGCGGTGTTTTATAGAGGATACCTCTCCCATAGGGCACCCCACAAATATTCTACATAGTTTTAACTGATAGCTTGATGTCCTTGACCTATATCTTGACCATTTTTTTCTGTTATCTAGTATATTACAAAAGTGTGCAATAAAACAATTTGACTTGAGTTCAAGAAGTAGGCAACGATCCCTCTTTGGCCAGTGTAGTCCAGTATAAGTTGCTTGTTATTGGAACTTTAAAACACCCTCCCAAAAAGTACTGTAGTAAAGTAATGTAGCAAAGTAATGTAGTAAAGTACTGTAGTAAAGTAATGTAGTAAAGTACTGTAGTAATGTATTGTAGTAAAGTACTGTAGTAAAGTAATGTAGTAAAGTACTGTAGTAAAGTAATGTAGCAAAGTAATGTAGTAAAGTAAAGTAATGTAGTAAAGTACTGTAGTAAAGTACTGTAGTAATGTATAAAGTAATGTAGTAAAGTACTGTAGTAAAGTACTGTAGTAAAGTAATGTAGCAAAGTAATGTAGTAAAGTAAAGTAATGTAGTAAAGTAAAGTAATATAGTAAAGTACTGTAGTAAAGTACTGTAGTAATGTATAAAGTACTGTAGTAAAGTAATGTAGTAAAGTAATTTAGTAAAGTAATGTAGTAAGGTAATGTAGTAAAGTACTGTAATAAAGTACTGTAGTAAAGTACTGTAGTAAAGTAATGTAGTAAAGTAATGTAGTAAAGTAATGTAGTAAAGTGCTTTAGTAAAGTAATTTAGTAAAGTAATGTAGTAAGGTACTTTAGTAAAGTACTGCAGTAAAATGTAGTAAGGTTCCCCTTTCAGACAATGCGGTCTATAAAGCAGATGATGTAAAAGTCATCTGCTTCTGTGTCCCACAGTTAACGAGGGTTTCATGTGGCCAGCACAACGACCAACAGCCTTTACTTTTCCAGAACTAATGTCAGGTAACCATTAGAGCTGGTCGGACTCATATGGGCCCTAAAGATCCCGATATATAGATTCCATTCTTCACTAGGATTTGTACCCGGTACCCTCCGGTTCGGAAGACAAGCACTTTAGTGTTTAGCCAGCGTGCCTCCTGGAGATATGTAGATACATTAAAAATGTATTAGTGAAAAAGAAACAATGAATATAGTTTTAAAGTCTGGTCGTAATGTATGCTCTCAGGAGTGTCACTATGTAGGCCTACAGTTAAAACTCGACCCGTCTCCATGTCTAGAAAGTCGAATCTTGCAAAGCCGACCACTCTACTTAACTCTTTGTCTCCTAACTGACGATACCAACGTTGATTCCACCAGAATGTGGTAAATAATTACGGAGAAAAAGAGTTAAACCAATGAAAAAAAAAACAAACACTTCCTTATTCAGAAGGCAGCATTTTGGTGCAGCTCTTTGAGAGGAAGTGAAGATGGATTGGTCACACCCTTAGAAAAGATACCAACAACAGAGTTAGTCATGCCTTAGAGTGGAATCCCCAGGGAACAAGACGCAGAGGAAGACCAAAAAGAACATGGCAACGCAGTGTACTAGATGAAGCCGATAGACAAGAAAGAGCTGGGACGCCATTAAAAAAAACTAGCAAGAGACAGTGGAGAGTGACGTGTTTTTTGCTGAGGCCCGATGTTCCTTGGGGAACACAAAGGAAAGATGATGCAATCAATTTGGGTAGGTGGGATTCATTTGATTAGGATGATAGGTTGCACAAGCGACCTGTGGGATTCGTTAGATTAAGAGGATAGGTTGCGCAGGCGACCTGCGGAGGTGGCGAGTAAGGCTTCTCCGGACATGTGAATGAGAAAGCCTTGCGAGTCTTAGAGCAATCTAAAATATTGTCATATACCAATCAAATAAAGTCAAATACCAACTAGAATATTGTCAAATAACAATCAAATATAGTCAAATACCAACAAGAATATTGCCAAATAGCTATCAAATTAGTCAAATACCAACTAGAATATTGTCAAATATCAATTCAATACAGTCAAACACCAACTAGAATATTGTTAAATACAAATAGAATATTGTCAAATAGCAATCAAATACATTCAATACGAATTAGAATATTGACAAATACCAATTCAATACAGTCAAACACCAACTAGAATATTGTCAAATAGCAATCAAATACAGTCTATACCAATTAGAATATTGACAAATACCAATTCAATACAGTCAAACATCAACTAGAATATTGTCAAATAGCAATCAAATAAGTCGAATACAAATTAGAATATTGTCAAATAGCAATCAACTACAGTCAAATATCAATTAGAATATTGTCAAATACCAATCAAATACCGCTACGTAGATACATTTCGTTAAATTTTCTCATAAACCATGACTATCGATATTTATTCCATATTGTATAGACCTCTTCACGGCAAGAATAACTATTTTTGTTCGAGCTTTTAACAAACTATTTTTGGTTATGGTTAAACCGCCACTGTGGATAGATTTTGAAAAAGCAACTCTCCTGCGAATTCAGTAAATCTGAAGATTTTGTCATCATCCATGTTCTGGTCTCAACAGCGACGTACACAAGAGCATGACTGGAGCATTTGTTAGGACCACGGCTGCCTTTTTACTTCCCACTGGACAGATCCTTTCTGCCTTACTGTGTTTCTAGGCCATAAGGTAAGAGTAAACTATGTGGCTAGCCCAATGACTAACTGCCTTTCTTTCCATCAAACGGGACCATTCCGTAGTTGGGCAAGATTTGAGACGCCTATCTAGAATTTTGAGACAACTATTCAGAATTATGATCACATTTAAAATAAAACAATCTACCAATTCTAAAACCAACAGCCCAGACGATATCAGTGTTTCTCATATTTTATTACTAACGGCGCTATAGGATAACTCTTTTCTTATGTAAAATACGATAAATACATATGAAATCTATAAAGAAAGCACTAAGGACTAGATTGTTATAGGAGACACTGGTATATTCAATATAACAAAATAAGGGACCTCACTGTCTAGATTAGTCTAGAACACGAAACAGTGATATATTTATTATTAATTAGCTCCAAACAGCAACACCAAATTTAAAAACTAATCATTACAGTTCTTATCTTATCTTATATAATACAGACGTTGCTTCAAAAAAAGAAGATGATTACGTCCTACGCGTCATGCATTTAGTCATGCATATTAACCAATGACTTAAATTCTGCCAAGTCACTGGTTTTCCTGGCTAGCTCAGGCAACCCATTCCATGCTCTAATAGCACTAGGGAAGAAGGAGTATTTGTACAAATTCGTCCTAGCATATGGAACAGTGGTTGGTACTAAATCTTTGTGTCTGTCAGAGTATTTTATTACATTTTGTTTTTGTATTTGAAAATTATGGTTTGGTGTGTTCTGTATGGTTGCTGCTTTACTTGTGAGTCTTCTGTCCTGAAGGCTTTCTAAATTTAGTGATTTTACTAAAGGTGTTACTCTAGTCAAATGTGAATATTCGTTTGTTATGAATCTCACTGCTCTATTCACTACACCATGCAGAGGTAGTTACGTTTACAGATGAGTTCTTAGATCTAACCCATGTAGAAACTGATCAATAAGCAATGTGTGTGCACGATGGGATTTTTTTAAAAATAATATTTTATTTATTAAAACGCAGACAAGGGAGGTAACATTTTTAGTACACTAAAATATTTTTACACCTAATGTAGCTGTTATTTCCCTTTAGCCCTAAGCGTCTCGTATTGGATACAGCTTTCCGACTTGAGTTAATTACATCAGTGTTTCCCAGACTTTTCCCTCTAAGTAACATTTCGCATAATCTGAGTATTAGCGGAAACAAAAAAAAGGTTATTTTTTGTAGAGAGATTAATTTACGTGGTAGCATGACTAGTTAATTATTCCAGTAGTTCGTAAAACACCTATTTAGGTCTCGCGGAACACAGTTTGGGAACCACTGATCTACAAACTATGCTGGCTACACATTTGTGTGCACTGTGTTTGGGAAAACTCGCCTGAACCAGAAAACACAAACTTTGAATTAGTATCTTGAAAATGTCAGCACACATAAAGAAGAGAAGAAGTCTAGACACACTGTAACATATTCAATTGTATAGCACTTCACAATGCTTGAAGCATTAGTCCAACCCAGAATTCAGCCCGAGTTCTGATCAAGTTATAGCATGTTTTTATACTAATAAGCCATTACATTTAACTTTATCATAACTAGGATGGATCTATCATCTAGTTTTAGATTTAGTTTTATTTGTCTCTAGAGTATAGTAGATATCTATCTAGTTATATTTGTTTCTAGAGTATAGTAGATATATTCTCGAATCTAGATGTAATTCATACTATATCTATATAGATTCTATATCTAGATCGATTTATATGTTGCAGATATAAAACAGAAAAACAATTACGCCGCCTTGCATTTATCCATATGTTAGCAATAATGTAGAAAACATTGATCAATAAGTTTCAAATACAAAGCATACCATCTAATTATATAGGCTACTTAGGAATTAGGAAGACTCAAAGATAAAGTCACATTCCTTGTTCTATATGCTAGGACAAATTCGGACAAGTACTTTTTCTTCAATAGCGAAATTAAAACATGGAATGGCAGAGCATAAGTCAATAATCCACGACACGATTAATACATGAATATGCGCAGGACGTAATTATACTGTCTTCTGAATGAACGTCTGTAATTGATAAGATAAGATAACAATTAGAGTTTTTAGACCCTCTGCTAATCCATAGGTCAGTGTAGTCACACAGTTATTACTTAGTAATTAAAGATTTAAACGTCAGATCTTTATAGAGCTTATTTCTTAACCTTAGGGAATCTGAGCATGGGCTGTCCATTGGTCATTGACTGTACCCGTGTCATGGGTTGTCCATTGGTCATTGACTGTACCCGTGTCATGGGCTGTCCATTGGTCATTGACTGTACCCGTGTCATCAAAAAGGAAAGTTATTTCGAAGATTAAGTACCAATATGGTGTGAATTACTGTTATAAGGAATGGCATAGCTTTTATCTTCCAAGCAAAATGTAGCACTTCCAGAGTCTCAACGTTCATGAAGGAACTAAGGGCCACTCAAACTGTTAAAACTGGCACGGACAACATATTTTTATTAGTGCGCCCCCCCCCCAACAAAAAAAAGCACTTATAACTGTATTTAATCTGTATTTAGTCTGTATTTAGTCCGCAATAAAAAAAGTGCTTTTATTGTAAGTGTTTTACTGCGAATTCGAAACAATTATTCAATTCGCATTCGTTAAGTACGTGTCGGCTTTATCCTTTCATTGTTTATATTACACTTCTGCACCCTATGCATTTTGTATGTTGTCAGCTAATTCCCAAAAAATTAACAGACATTTTTCTTTTCAAGCTAGACTGTCTGAGAAGATGGACTCTGCTACAGAGTACAGAACCTATAGGTCATAGAGTCACTTGTTCATTGTTGAAGGAACAGTTATCTCTACATCGGAAGATTCAATTGTGACAGGTAGGTAATCTATAATAATGATAATCATTATATTTTATCCAGTTGTGAGTTGTTATATATTGGATTATAACCGGACGGTATTTTACTGGATATTACCAACTTAAATATAATATGCGTTGATTTATGTTTTCTCATTATTATAATATAAGAGATAAAGTAAAATTCCCGTTTCAGACCTTATGATCTTCAGGGCAGATAATGTCATCTGTTTCAACCAGGACCCCATGTTTTGAAGCCAAGTGCTTAACTTATAGTGTATGACATCCTTTATTATATGAACCACAACTAAAAGTAAAATGTAAATTGTAACAACAGTATGCTTTACATATATATGTCATGACACTAGGTAGAAAAAAATTAAATAATTGCAACCTTCTTGAATGTTGAAATCTGCTGGTTACATCTTTATTTAAAGGTACATGTACTTTTCATTGATTAATTATTATTTTTTTAATATTGAGTAGGTGTATTAATGTACATACGTTGCAGAAACGTATGCATACTAGACGTGGAAGTCATGCCCAAATTGAGCAAAGACTAAATGTCACTTAATAAAAATGGCTAAGACGGGTGTTAGGAGTCAGCTAAAGAGATCGGTTCTTAGTGAGGTTGTTACCGAACTTAGCATGAGGTTTAGGGGACAAATCCTCCGACAGAATGAACTACACATACCAAGAGACGCAATGACATGGAGACCAATACGAGGAAAGCTAAAACAGAGACGTCCTCGTATTACTTGGTGCCACACTTTCATGGAGGACCTCAGAACTCTCGACACCAAGTGGGAAAAGGCTTCTGACATTGACAGATCTTTGTGGAGACACGGCGCGTTAGGATCTAAGTGTAATTAAGTAATTAACGCCTAATTCATTAAAACCTTTTCAAAATGATATGCAGCTTTATAAAAATATTGCACATACACACACGTGACATATATAGACCTGTATATCTATAGTGTTTATGTGTGGGTGTGTAGATTGATGATGTTTTGTAGCCACTTTTGATTGTGTTTCTCTCAGCAGCTACCGAGACATCGTGGCTACCTTGTGCTCGTGATGATCGTCCTGGCTCTCACTACAACTGACGTCGTTTTACTCATCTTGTGTTTCATCAGTTTGATAGGCACCATCGCACTTTGTCTATTCTGTGAGTACGGTCAGACTGCGCCCTCTGGTGGCTGCAAGCACGGGCCAGGCAATGTAAAGATCATCTGTTTTTTATGGTCCTGGGCTAAGGAGGGTATTGTGTGATATGCATGAAAATTAAATGAAATAAAACAACATATAAATATATGTGAAACAAGATGCTAGTAAGACTGTGTGCAAAAAATAAACATGATATAGTTTCATTAATCTCTCAGATAAACTATTAGATTGTTCCCGTCTATAAACGGTATCATATCATAACACTCTTGTTTATTTCCCCCTTTCAACATATACAGAATTACTGAATGGAACAGAAACAAACAAAACATTTTTGAAATCCCTTTTACAAAGCTTATATCAACTCACTTTGTCTATCTGTCTGTGTGTTTGTCTGGCCTAAAATTTTTAAACGTTAATTTCTCGGACACCCTATCTTGGATCAAACTGAAACTCTGCACTATTATTTCTTTTACCTGACAACACACGAATCAATAATAATAATACTAAAAAAAACAGTTACCTATTGGTAATAAATTACTTTGTTTGGTATCTAGACAAGGGAAAGAAATAAAACTTGACTGAAGGGGTGGTATAAGCTGAGTTAGTCTCCCTTATATACCCAAACCTGAAATAGAAATAATAGATAACTCTACAATTTTCCACGTTCTTAGATCTTCGCTAGTAGAATGGTTACCGCGTTGGCATGAGAAGGCTTTAGAACACAAGTTCGAATTCATGTCTTTCCCTTTTTTTTTTTTAAATACATTCTAAAAAGCGATTACCCAGACTCCTTGTTCTTTCTCCCCCCACCTCTTTCCCAAGCTGGTCCAGACGACAAGATAGGATCAAAGTGTATTGAGAAAGTTAAAATGTTGAAATAGCGCTAAACAAAAACATTTGGTAAAAAAAAATAATTTCTAATCACTCAGATTTATTATTATTAGTCTGCTTCTATTCCAAATTAAATTACATGACTGATCCAAATTAACTGATACGAATTAGTATAAACTTAAAAAAAAAAATCTGTATATATATATTTACGTCGCTCAACCATGCGAGACACCACGCACGCACGCCGACTTTCTAACCTTCTCCCGCCCCCTCCTGCCAGGCCCTGCCCCTTTCTCGCTCTCCAGGCATGCGCACACAGTCGTTTGCCTAAACCCACTCCATTTAGACAACTATGTCACTAAATAGCGTCGTACGCTACGCCGCGGGTCGGTTAGTAAATTATTATTATTTGTTTTGTTTGGTTTGTTTGCTTTCCCACTAACCTAATCTTCTCCTCTAACGACGTTCACACATGAAAATTGAGATCTTTAAGTATGATCGTTAACGAAATCATGAATTGTCTCCCGAGATGTGTAGCTTATGTTCACCACAGTCAAAATTATCTTATCTTATCTTATAAAATACAAATTTTACTTCTTTAAAAAAAGAAGATAATTACGTCCTACGCGTCATGTATATTAACCAAAGACTTAAATTCTGCCAAGTCACTGGTTTTCCTGGTTGGCTTAGGCAACACATTCTATGCTCTAATAGAACTAGCGAAAAAGTAGCATTTGTAAAAAAATTTTCCTAGCATATGGAACGAGGAATATGCCTTTATCTTTGTGTCTTTATGGGTATTTTATTAGATTTGTTTTTGTATTTGAAGATTATGTTTCAGTGCAGAGCCGGTCTTAAGTTCCACTAGAACTAGAATACGTTTTTAAAACGATCAAAACCCGAAAATGAGAACATAATCACTTCTAGTGAGACAGCTGAAACAGATTCTATGAAGAATGCAAAGACTTCAGTGGTGAATGTCGTAAGAGAAGAAGAAAATGATGAAACACTAACAACTGATCAACATGTCGTAAGGAATGAAGGCAATAATGTAATAACTGATCAACATGTTGTTATACATAATGAGCTAAATGTGGTCGATTCATTGAGAAATCTGGATTATTCTGCCATGTGTCTAGAAAAAATGAAAAGATCTTGTATTGAATACCGGTATTTATTACAAAAAGGTCCACCTGAGATTACTTTGGAGAATTTTCCGAAAAATAAGGATGGTGGATATTTCTATTTAGTGCATTGCAACCCAAACCTGAGTAATGGTGAAAGTGTTTTGCGTCCTTGGCTGATATATTCTGTGTCAGCAGAAGATCTATTGTTTCTACTGTCGTCTACTGGAAAAACAAAAAAGTTCCTTTTTAAATGACGGATTGGACCAGTAGCAAAGCTGTACCACAAGGCTAGCAGAGCATGAAAAATTGCTAAGGCATTTAGACGCCATGACCAGCTGCTGTGAAGCTGGAGTAAGACTAAGTAAAAAAAAAAAAAACAGGCATTGACAAAGTTCACCAGGAGATGCTTTATTCTGAAACTAAACGTTGGACTAGTTGCAATTGTACGATTTCTAGAGAAGCGCAATTTAGCTTTCAAAGGGACTATTGAAAGACTTAAAGAGCCAAGTAATGGGAATTTCCTGGTCTAGTAGAATTACTCGCAAAGTTTGATCTAGTAATGGGGGAACAACTTCGACGTGTTACCAATGCAGAAATTCATGATCGTTACCTGGAAAGAAGATTCAAAACTAACTTATTACTGTAGAAGCTGATGCTGTTGTGAATTCTATCCTTCGAGACATCAAGAATGCATGGATATAAGATTGTACTCCAGACATACGTCACAACGAGCAGATGTTATCGGTATCTCACACATAAGGGTTAATGTGAAAGAGATTGTGGTTGTGTATGAACGTTTTAAGTTTCTTCCTGTTGTTTCTTCTTGTGACAGCGAAAAGAAGTTGGCTGGAAACATGGATGTTGTTGCAATCTTTCCAGCCAAAAGTCAAAGGAAAAGGCAGTATGATAAATCTGTGGAAAACTTCACATCTGGAAATGCTGAAGATGGCTAAAGGATAAAAAGTTTCAACAGAATTGTGAACACTGCAATTTACTCTTTGCAGCTGAGATTTGAACTGTAACTGTGGCATCTTGTGAAAGAAGTTTCTCGCGTCTTAAACTAATCATTAATTACTTAAGGTCAATAATTCACGAAGAGAGATTGAACAATGTGGCTATTCTTACTATTGAGCGTGATCTATGTAGGAAACAGAATTTTGATGATTTACTGTATGACTTCGCTACAAACAAGGCTCGTAAAGTAAAGTTAATTTGATCGTGATTTTGTACTTAGTTAAGAATGTATAAAATGCAAAGACAAATTTATTTTTTAATACAAAATCTTAATTTTCACTTATTATCCTTATCCCTACCCAGAATAGGCCCCGCGCAATCCGTTTCGCATAGGCCCCGCAATTGCTAGGACCGGCCCTGTTTCAGTGTTTTATGTTTGATTACTACTTTACTTTTGAGTCTTCTATTCTAGAGGCTTTCTAAATTTAATGATTTTACTAAATTCAAATTTTAATAGTAACGCAAGGAATAGTCGAGAAATGCCCAGCAGTTAGATGTATTTCATTTGAATAACATTAAGGTATAGGGTCCAGCAGTTAGATGTATTTCATTTGAATAACATTAAGGCATAGGGTCCAGCAGTTAGATGTATTTCATTTGAATAACATTAAGGTATAGGGTCCAGCAGTTAGATGTATTTCATTTGAATAACATTAAGGTATAGGGTCCAGCAGTTAGATGTATTTCATTTGAATAACATTAAAGTATAGGGTCCAGCAGTTAGATGTATTTCATTTGAATAACATTAATGCATGGGGTCCAGCAGTTAGATGTATTTCATTTGAATAACATTAATGCATAGGGTCCAGCAGTTAGATGTATTTCATTTGAATAACATTAATGCATAGGGTCCAGCAGTTAGATGTATTTCATTTGAATAACATTAATGCATAGGGTCCAGCAGTTAGATGTATTTCATTTGAATAACATTAATGCATAGGGTCCAGCAGTTAGATGTAATTTAATTTGAATAACATTAATGCATAGGGTCCAGCAGTTAGATGTAATTTAATTTGAATAACATTAAGTTATAGGGTCCAGCAGTTAGATGTATTTCATTTGAATAACATTAACGCAAAGGTCCAGCAGTTAGATGTATTTCATTTGAATAACATTAAGGTATAGGGTCTGTCACAAACCGCTGTGAGCCCACAACCGTTTGTGTGTGTGTAGCAGAACAACCGCAGTCCACTACCATGGCCTTAGTTATTGTGTAAAGTTTTAAGTTGATTTCTGTTATTTATATTTTAGATCTAATGTCATTATTTATGTTTTAATATATTTTAATTAGATTTGTTTATTATTGGAAGGGGGAAATAAGTATTTTTTTGTGCTTTAATGTTTATTTTGTTTTCACGGGACCAGAGTACCTAGGCTACAACGAGGGCGGGGTGATCTGGGAAATCTGGAGAATGGGGCAGTGGTCATCACTGGTCAGATACTGATGATGCATGTAGACGTAACCACTGAGGTTATGCGTCACTGATGATGCAAGGAGACGTAACCACTGTGTTGCGGTGTAGTCCACGTGGGAGGAATTTTTGCTCTGAAAAAGACACAGTTAGTTGGCGTGGGTCTTGTAGAGCGAACGGTTGTATTTCCCGCTTCTGCTTGTCTTCTCAATATTGTACGAGAGACTGATAGTGAAATCTAACGTTGATAGCGATTAGAGACCTTAGTTTAGTAGTTGATGTACCTGTATATAACGTTTCATTTGGAAGATTATATGTTGTGTGTAAATAAAGTTACAGTTTAAAGTTATAGTTTCTAACTATATTCCGGAGTTTAGTTTTATATCTTAATTATATAGACTAACACCAAAATCGCGACAGGCTAAAGCCACCAAAGCTCCAGCGTCAACAGTCGGGTCTCCTGAATCACCCTAGAATACGACCAGTTCAAGCAGGCGCCAGCACACTGCTAGCGTCTAGTGACTGGGTCAAGCAGTTAGATGTAATTCATTTGAATAACATTAAGGCAAAGGTCCAGCAGTTAGATGTATTTCATTCGAATAACATTAAGGTATAGGGTCCAGCAGTTAGATGTAATTCATTTGAATAACATTAAGGTATAGGGTCCAGCAGTTAGATGTAATTTAATTTGAATAACATTAAGGTATAGGGTCCAGCAGTTAGATATAATTTAATTTGAATAACATAAATGCATAGGGTCCAGCAGTTAGATGTAATTTAATTTGAATAACATTAATGCATGGGGTCCAGCAGTTAGATGTATTTCATTTTAATAACATTAAGGTATAGGGTCCAGCAGTTAGATGTAATTTAATTTCAATAACATTAATGCATGGGGTCCAGCAGTTAGATGTAATTTAATTTGAATAACATTAAGGTATAGGGTCCAGCAGTTAGATGTAATTTAATTTGAATAACGTTAAGGCACAGGGTCCATAGAAAACTTATAACTTATAAAAATTACTTGTGTTATAACTAACTAATGCCCTCCTGTTTTGTTTTTGTTGCAGATCGTGAAAAATGGATTACTTGTATAAAGAAGAGTAAGTTTTATTTGTTCTGTTTCTATTTATTGAAACATGGTGAGACTTTTTAACTTGCACCTCACTTCCGGTTAACTTAGCAACTATTCATGTGAGCATATTGTCAGATTGACACAGTGTATCTCAAACTAATGAGAGCAACGTGAGGAGGAGGTGTTTCTATCTATCTATCTAATCTATCTATCTATCTATCTATCTATCTATCTATCTATCTATCTATCTATCTATCTATCTATCTATCTATATATCTATCTATCTATCTATCTATCTATCTATCTATATGTCTGTCAGTCTGTTTGTCTGACTGTCTGTCTTTTTATTTATCTTAGGGGTCGGCTTCATCACCTGGGAGAGCATTGTGATAAGATGTTTATATCTATCTATCTATCTATCTATCTATCTATCTATCTATCTATCTATCTATCTATCTATCTATCTATCTATCTATCTATATTTATCAAACACCGTCAATCGCCATATACACACGCCTTACTTTATCTGTACTAAATGTGGTCTAGTTATTTGAGTGAGTGTTAGATGTATGACGCTGGAGTGTCGATTAATTTGTGGGTGTACAATCATTACAAATGGCATGTACGAGTTTACACGTCCATCGACTGGACGGAGCACTCTCCAGGTGGGTGTCATTGACCCGTCTGCTGTCAATCATAAAAAAACAGGTCTGCGCGTGATTTATTGAGGAGGACGTAAACTGTGTTATATCAGGTGCGAATGTTACGACCAGCTGAGCCAAAAGTGTAACAGATTCTCTTCTGCTTCGTTATTTATTGTTTCATGTTAACTCTACAGTATACATTCATGAATACGTTTTAATCAGCATTAGATAGTAAAGTGAGGCAGATAATATTAATACATTTAATCACATGTAGCCCTACACTTTCCTAATGTGGATACACCGTCGTTGGGTTCTACATATTTTGACAATTTCGGTCTCAAAAGTGAATCCCGCGGCCTTTTGTAAGTGATCTCCAGCTGTCTAGTTGGGAAATCACGTGTAGCCAGGTGCTCTCTTCAATGTCAGTTAAAGCAAGTTGCCGCGTAAGCTGGTCTTTAAAGCGTTTCGGTGTGGCGCCTCAGATACGCCAACAACCTTTCAGATCACCAAAAAATAATGCCTTTGGCATTACATACATACATGCATACATACATAGATACATATAGACACACATACATACATAGATACATATAAACATACATACATAAATACATAAATACACACATACATACATACATACATACATACATACATACATACATACATACATACACATACATACATACATACATACATACATACATACATACATACATACATACATACATACATACATACATATATACATACATACATACATACATACATACATACATACATACATACATACATACATGGATACATACTTACATACATACATACATACATGGATACATACATACATACATACATACACATACATACATACATACATACATACATACATACATACATACATACATACATACATACATACATACATACATACATACATATATACATACATACATACATACATACATACATACATACATACATACATACATATATACATGGATACATACTTACATACATACATACATACATGGATACATACATACATACATACATACACATACATACATACATACATACATACATACATACATACATACATACATACATACACATACATACATACATACATACATACATACATACATACATACGTACATACATACATACATACATACATACATACATAGGCTACATTACATACAAAAATACAAACATACATACATACATACATACATACATGGATACATACTTACATACATACATACATACATGGATACATACATACATACATACACATACATACATACATACATACATACATACATACATACATACACATACATACATACATACATACATACATACATACATACATACATACATACATACATACATACATACATACATACATACATACGTACATACATACATACATACATACATACATACATACATACATACATACATACATGGATACATACATACATACATACATACATACATACATACATACATACATACATACATACATACATACATACATACATACATACATACATACATGGATACATACATACATACATACATACATACATACATACATACATACATACATATTAACGTACATACATATTTACTGACCATGAAAATAAATGGATGGAAGGAAAGATACATACATACATGGATACATACTTACATACATACATACATACATGGATACATACATACATACACATACATACATACATACATACATACATACATACATACATACATACATACACATACATACATACATACATACATACATACATACATACATACATACATACATACATACATACATACGTACATACATACATACATACATACATACATACATACATACATACATACATACATACATGGATACATACTTACATACATACATACATACATACATACATACATACATACATACATACATACATACATACATACATACATATTTACGTACATACATATTTACTGACCATGAAAATAAATGGATGGAAGGAAAGATGAATGTAAGAATGGACAAACATATAGTATTGAGAGATTAAAGAAATAAATGCAGATCAAGCGGTACGTAATGAAAAGAACAATAAATAAATATAAAACAATACAAAAACACGTTACATCTTTCTTTAGGTGCTATGTTTTCTAATCAGTGTCATTGAGTTCAAGATAACAACATCGTAATGAGACACATGTGATGTACTATAAAAAGCTGACACCACAGAGGGCACAGACATAACAAAGCACACGCTAAATAGTACAGACATCAATAATGAAAATAACAGATATAATTAATACACAGTTTCAAATCATTGTGATTGAAGGGAAGATACAATTCAATGCGAATAACATAAGCATATGCGTACGTAGAATGAGTTAGTTTGTGTGTCTATGATGTGTGTGTGTGTGTGTGTCTATGTGTGTATGTGTGTGTGTGTGTGATTGGGATGTTAACCTGCTCTTATTTCCGATTGTATTTTATAAAAAAGGCAAAATATAAAAATATTATTTATAAAAAACAACAACTCTAAGCTAAGGGAAGAACTCCAAATTTACATCCATATATCTCATTAAAGTACATGTTATTTCCCTTTTTCAATATCAAATAAAATAAGTAATCCCTAATAAATAATTGACTAATTGGTTAATTTAATTTAAAAAAAAAGTTTTGTTAGGTACAATGACTAATTGTGTAAAGTTTCAACTTGATCCGAGAATGGATGTGGGAGAATTAAGGTGTACACATATCTAAGGGGACAAAACCTCACATATTAAGCCATAAATGTGAAAACAGAAGTATTATTTTCCCTAGCTGGTATCGAACAAAATAATTAATTACCAGTAATCAATTGACCTAAATGTTAATATTTCAACGGATTCATGTATTGTCTTTGACAATGAATAACTGAGCAAAGTTTCAACTTGATTTGAGAATAGGCGGGAAAAAAATAAAGTGTTAAAAAGTCTGCACCAGACAGGCAGAGTGAGTAGATATAAGCTTTGTACATACGTTTTGTACCAGACAGAGTGAGTAGATATAAGCTTTGTACACACGTTTTGTACCAGACAGACAGAGTGAGTAGATATAAGCTTTGTACAAAAGTAAAAGAATGGAGCTCATATATTCGAAAACCTGTGTATGTGTTTGTGTCAATATGTTGGTGACCAACGTGCGGATGTTCATCAGTTTGTTCATTGTCGTAACCGGCAGAACGTATTCATGTTCAGATGTATTATGGTTTTGTTTATTGCGACATCAATAAACTAGAGTCCTTAGAGCACACAAGGAAACAGCTCATGGGGGGGGGGGAGGATGTGATAAAGCGATACATTAGTACGCCAGCAAAATATTTGTTTCCACGGCATCTAAGCGGAAAACATGTTCCAATGATATTGTGACATTGGGAAAGATTTCAATTAGAAAGATGTGTGTGTGTAAAACAGTGTATGAATAGAAACTGATCGACCCAGACCACGAATTCTGAATCTTTTAGTCTTTTTATTCGTTTAAAAAGTAAAGTTCCACTTGTAGACCTTGCGATCTATAGTGGAGATGATGTAAAAGTCATCTGTTTCTGTGACCCACGGTTAACGTGGGTGTCATGTGGCCTGCACAACGACCAACTGCCTTTATTTTTCCCCAACTAATGTCAGGTACCCATTAGAGCTGGGTGAACGCAGAGGCCCAGTTTTCACCAGGATTCGAACCCATGACCCCCAGTTTAGAAGCCAAGCGCTTTACCGCTCAACCACCGCGTCTTGGACATGACCAAGCCAGACAAAAAAGGGATGAGAGCCACGCTGTATTTCTAGGTCCGGGCATAAATCCGGCCCTTACGTTGATTTTTTTTTTAGTACTACTGTTAAGTCAACTTTTTAAATTACTTTTATCCACAGAGCCAAGTTTAGATGTGACATTTGAACCATACCGTAAGTTGCATGTTTTGATGATAGGAATGTCTAATTGAAATAACATTCGTATGTTAATGGTGGTGTCTGGAAATTTAGGCTCTGAATTCTAGACACCGGTAATTAAGGCACCAGATAATTAGGCACCCGGAAATTTATGCATCCTGTAATTTAGGCACCCGGAAATTTAGGCTCCCGGAAATTTAGTGCCCGGAAATTAGGCAACCCGGTAATTTGGGCAGCAGTAAATGCGGCGCTTTTTGATAAAGCGGAAAATTAGGCTCTCTTTACAAGCGAATTTATTTTTGAAGATTATTCATTTTCTTTAACCCTTAAAGTGCTGAACTGTTTTACAATGAGTGCATACACAATTCTGATGTTTAGAGGCTTAACTACCACACGCGTTTTAAGGGTTAAAGAATCATTTATCCTAAAGCAAAGGGCTATTGGTGACGTTGTCAAAAATACTGATTACAACGATTGTAACAGAATTTTCATGTTTAAAAAAAAGCTGACAAAGCGAAAAAAAAAAGGACAATATTGAGAATGCGGAGAAAAAAATCACATTATATAATCTACACATCACAGCATTCAGGGGAGAGGAGGTAGAGATGATTCGTTGCTTACTGCTTCTCCTCCACCACCAACCTTTTAGATTAATTGTTAGTATTATAAATATATTAATTATCTATTATGTCGCTATCCCACTGAAATGTGAAATTCAGCAACTCAGTAAATGTAAAGTCATGTTTGTGGGTAGGGTTTGGAATTTCACCATTTCAACCCCCCACCATCCACCTTCAACTATAAAGCAAAAGATTATGATGTCGGATAGTCAGATCGTGGAGTGTTGGCGATAATAGCCCTCTCCCCATCTACCCTAAGCCTTAAGATGTGCTTGTAGAAGGTTAAGGGTCAGGCGGTAAAAATGTTGATGTTGACAATGGACACGTAGTGACCTCATTTCTTTTGAGGTAGCAGCCTGTGTAAGGGAACCTGATTAATTAATTAGAACTGTAAAGATAATCCTCAGAGTAAGAACTTCAAAGATTTTACTCTGCTACTAGCAGAATAAGTATTTATAAGAGACTGATTTTAAAAAAAAAGGATTACCCATTTGTATTAAGGAGACGATTTTCTCGCGGGTAGGTGTGAACTAGGTCGTTAAAATTACGTAATGAGTCTTAAGGCTACACACTGTAGTAAAAGGTATGAAAATTAGGTCAGCTTAGGTGCTAAAAAAAGAAGTCTCGTCAAATTGCTCGAAATGTAGGTCTTGTAGCGCCTTTAGAAACTTTGGTAGACACATTTCAGTTAAAACCATCATAATAATAATAACTAATAAAAATAAGTATAGAACATCAACATTGTTATAGCCCACCCACCCCCACCCCTTCAAAAAGAAGCACATCTTAAGTGTTAAATTTGAGGGGGAGAGGGCGATTTTATGTGTCGTTAACACTCCCCGATCCGACCATGTATCTCTTATCATTATCTTTTGCTTTAAAGTTAAGGTTGAGGAGGGGGGGGGGCTGTTTGATAACATTGACTACCCTACCCTCAAACTTGAACTTACATTTACCAAGGATTTTGAAGTGAATGAATTTTTACTTTAAAGAGTGGTAGCGACATTGTAATTTAAAAAAAATAACATTCACATTTAATCTGAAGTATCTACATTAGCAACTAATTATTTACACAAATTGCTTAATTATCCATTCCAAAAAAATGTAAACCGTCAACCTTATGACCTATACGTTAAGATTTAAAGAGTGCCTAATTTTCCGGGTGCCTAAATTACCAGGTGCCTTAAATAACTGGGTGCCTAAATTTCCGGACCATAAATATCCGGTGCCTAAACTACCGTTGCCTAAATTTCCTAAATTCGTTAATGGTATAACCTAGTAAATATTAATAGTTTTATTAATTGTATGTAATAATAATAAGGCTTTCTACATATATAATATATATATAAATATATATGAAATACAGGACTTTTTTTTTAGACGGTACGTACCGCGCACCTTTTTGAATATGGGGAAAAAATTATTACTTTTCTTTATTTTGACATATATTATTAATTTTTTAGTAGTTAAAAGTTATGCAATCAATCACTGAGTACTGGCACCTAATCACTGAGTACCGGCACCAATAGGGTTTGTTGCTGAACATAAAATTTATATATGTGTCAGACGCGAATAGCCCAATTTTCAGTAAAAGAAATTACAAAAAGTCATTTCTCTATAGAAGAAGTTACGAAGGCTATATAAAATACAACCACAGACCTATATATACTAAAATAAATATAGGTTTTTGATTGCTAGTTACGATTTATTTAGGTAGGTGCTGTTTTACTATTACATACCAAGTATTAGAGTTAAGAAAAACCCAGGTTTGTTTCTTGAGCAACGCTATTAGCTAACACCTCATATCATCTCTCCATTAGTTTATTTAGATCTATAATCTAATTCTAGTCTAGATCTATATATAAAAATAGAATAGATCTAGTAATAGTATAGATTCTATCTTGAGACTAGATTGCCGAGTCTAGCCTATGCTATGCCTATAGTCAGTTTTTATAAGAAAAAAGTCTAGATATTAATAAAGACTAAAGTTTTTTAATTATTAGATTATTAGAATTAATTAGATATAGACATAAGACATAGATCTAATAATACTGTAATACGTTTACTATACTCTATACTTAATCTACAAAACTAGAGATCTATAGATCTATCTATAATATAGTCAATCTAGATCTATTCAATATTCATTATAATACTTCTACTTAGTTAGTACTTAGACTTAGATCGATTTTAGTTTATTAATAGATTTACTTTTCAATGCCTAGACCTAAAAATAAAATTGCGAATGATGTCTATAATGACTGATTATTATTTTTTTTTTATAATAATAGGCCTATTAAATCTAGGTCTAGACTCTACTTAAATCTAGTCTAAAATAATGACTGTCTAAGAATCTAGATGATTTAGAAGTTCACATAGAGGTGTTTTTAATAATACGGCATGTCGGCTGAAAGTATATAAAGTGCTTTTTATTTTGTAAAAAATAAAAAAGAGGCTCCTGTACTCAGTGATAGATTGCCTAACTTTCAACTAATAATAAATTAACAATTAACGTTGAATTACAAGAAAAGTAATCATTTTTCCCGACATTGAAAAAAGGTGCCGGTACCGCGTACCGTCACAAAAATATATGTATATCTCAATCTTCTTTCATTTAATTTTTTTGCGGGGTTATTGCTACTTAATACATTGATACCGGATCAATTTAAATAGGGCCTAAGTATACAAGCAGGATTTCGAGCATTGGATAAATTTATTTTTTAAGTACAAAGTTTTATGGAAGAGGCAATATATTAGTTGTTTGAAGATTGTAACTTCTTAAATTCAGGCTAAAAATATCGAAGCCTACATTTTTACTCTCATTTCTAAATAGTCAGAAGAGATGGACTGACTCATAATGTAGCTTGTGTACATTTGCAAAAACACAAACTCAGTTAGACTTTCAAAACTATTACTGTATAATTCTATTATTATTCCTTTTTAGAATTAGGGTATAAACAAAAATTTGCCATATGACTTTATCTAACAGAAAAAAAATTAAACTTACATCTATTTATGCGGTTATTTATAGTTACCTAGTAATATAAAATATATTGAACTAACACGTACATTCATCATAATGCAGCCATGCGATTTTTCGTTTATAAACATAGCATTATTTAGGACCAATATTCTACAAAGGCTGCTTGGAGAAATCAGGTATACTCATTAGGAGAAAAACGACCCCTTTATTCAAGAAAAATTTAAGAAACTAGAACAGACACAAAATAAACAGTGACATTCATAACAAAATAATATTCAAATTGATTATAGTAACACCTTTTTAAGTAATCATTTAAAGTTTAAAATCACTACAATTTTTTTCAACAATTAGTTTATGTTTTAAATTGTGTATCGGAATATGCCGGGTACATGAAATAAGCTAGTCCTAAAAAAACAACACAGATCTTGGGTAAAATACTCATAAAATAAATAAATAAAAAAAGCGACTTCCGGCCCAATACTTTTTAATCAAAGAAACGAAACGGACTAGTCCAACAAACCCTATTTGTTTTAAAAAAAAACTACTGTATATATATATATATATATATATATATATATTATATATAGCTATATTTATCTATCTATCTATCTATCTATCTATCTATCTATCTATCTATCTATCTATCTATCTATCTATCTATCTATCTATCTATCTATCTATATATATATATATATATATATATTATATATAGCTATATTTATTTATCTATCTATCTATCTATCTATCTATCTATATATATATATGTATATATAATGGCATCTTAGGAATTAATAGATGCTTCTTTGAGATGCTTATATGTCTTTTTCTTCTATTGGAGTGAGGGAAAATAGCAGCTTTAATAGTATACCCGTATCATGTAACTTTTCTAGGCTAAACATGACATTTATCAAAAGGTCCAACAATCAGTTTAAATGTAAGTCTACTGTGTGTCTAAGACATTCACTTACGTTGAATCACAGGTATTGCAAGGCGTGGTGACAGGAAGGGAAGGGGTGGGTGTATCACACTCAAGGTAACAGACTAATAAAAAAAAAGGTGTTAGTGTCCAGGCTTGCAAAATGCAAAGGGGATTTGACACGACCCTGAAGGCAAAGAGTTGTCTGAAACAATTACAACAGAATGTGTATAACGAGTTGTCCCACTCTAAGATGGCATATACCGTACTAAACAACTACCTGCGACCGCCTGGAAAATATTTTTCAAAGACCTCATCTTTTGTACAGCAAGTGGCTTATACCAACAGTTGTTGTCTAGCATTCGACATTCGATGTTTCTATTGTACAGATGTATTCTACCACAGGGATGAAAGGGGCACTTTACTCTTTTGTTTTTTTTTACTATTCAACCACAAAGTGATTTTAATAGACGTGTTTTCTACCACTGGTAGGCTCAACCAAAAAACTATTGTCTATAACTAGTAGGTTTAACGAACAAATGTTTTCTATCACCAGTAGGTTTAACAACAGGTGTTTTCTATCACTAGTAGGTTAAACGAACAGGTGTTCTCTATCACCAGTAGGTTTAACGACATGTTTTTCTATCACCAGTAGGTTTAACGAACAGGCGTTCTCTATCATCAGTAGGTTTAACGAACAGGTTTTTGTATCTTCAGTAGGTTTGACGAACAGGTGTTCTCTATCACCAGTAGGTTTGACGAACAGGTGTTCTCTATCACAAGTAGGATAAAAAAAACAGGTGTTTTCTATCACCAGTAGGTTTGACGAACAGGTTTTTGAATATTCAGTAGGTTTAACGAACAGGTGTTCTCTATCACCACTAGGTTTGACAAACAGGTGTTCTCTATCACCAGTAGGTTTAACAAACAGGTTTTCGTATCTTCAGTAGGTTTAACGAACAGGTGTTCTCTATCACCAGTAGGTTTAACGAACAGGTGTTCTCTATCACCAGTAGGTTTGACGAACAGGTTTTTCATTCACCAGTAGGTTTGACGAACAGCTGTTTTCTATCACCAGTAGGTTCAACGAACAGGTGTTTAACGACATGGTTTTCTATTACCAGTAGGTTTAACGACATGTTTTTCTATCACCAGTAGGTTTAACGAACAGGTGTTCTCTATCATCAGTAGGTTTAACGAATAGGTGTTCTTTATTACCAGTAGGTTTAACCAACATTTTTTCTCTATCACCAGTAGGTTTAACGAACTGGTGTTCTCTATCACCAGTAGGTTTCACGAACAGGTGTTCTCTATCATCAGTTGGTTTAAAAACAGGTGTTTTCTATCACCAGTAGGTTTAACAAACAGGTTTTTGTATCTTCAGTAGATTTAACGAACAGGTGTTCTTTATCACCAGTAGGTTTGACGAACAGGTGTTTTCTATCACCAGTAGGTTTGACGAACAGGTGTTCTCTATCACCAGTAGGTTTGACGAACAGGTGTTCTCTATCACCAATAGATTTGACGAACAGGTGTTCTCTATCACCAATAGATTTGACGAACAGGTGTTCTCTATCACCAATAGATTTGACGAACAGGTGTTTTCTATCACCAAAAGGTTTGACGAACAGGTGTTTTCTATCACCATTAGGTTTGACGAACAGGTGTTTTGATCACCAGAAGGTTTGAAGAACAGGTGTATTGTATCACCAGTAGTAGGGGCCGCCGCAAGGGTTGTGGCCGTCTGAAGGCGAAATTAAAAATGTCGCCCCCTCCCTTTTTTGTTTCTAGAAAAGCAATGAATTAAGACTTAGGTGGCCACTGTACCAAAAGCAATGAATTAAGACTGAGGTGGCCACTGTACCAAAAGCAATGAGTTAAGACTGAGGTGGCCACTGTACCAAAAGCAATTAATTAAGACTGAGGTGGCTACTGTACCAAAAGCAATGAATTAAGACTGAGGTGGCCACTGTACCAAAAGCAATGAATTAAGACTGAGGTGGCCACTGTACCAAAAGCAATGAAATAAGACTGAGGTGGCCACTGTACCAAAAGCAATGAATTAAGACTGAGGTGGCCACTGTACCAAAAGCAATGAATTAAGACTGAGGTGGCCACTGTACCAAAAGCAATGAATTAAGACTGAGGTGGCCACTGTAACAAAAGGAATGAATTAAGACTGAGGTGGCCACTGTACCAAAAGCAATGAATTAAGACTGAGGTGGCCACTGTACCAAAAGCAATGAATTAAGACTGAGGTGGCCACTATACCAAATGCAATGAATTAAGACTGAGGTGGCCACTGTACCAAAAGAAATGAATTAAGACTGAGGTGGCCACTTATCCAAAAGCAATGAATTAAGACTGAGGTGGCCACTGTACCAAAAGCAATGAATTAAGACTGAGGTGGCCACTGTATTAAAAGCAATGAATTAAGACTGAGGTGGCCACTGTACCAAAAGCAATGAATTAAGACTGAGGTGGCCACTGTACCAAAAGCAATGAAATAAGACTGAGGTGGCCACTGTACCAAAAGAAATGAATTAAGACTGAGGTGGCCACTGTACCAAAAGCAATGAATTAAGACTGAGGTGGCCACTGTACCAAAAGCAATGAATTAAGACTGAGGTGGCCACTGTACCAAAAGCAATGAATTAAGACTGAGGTGGCCACTGTACCAAAAGCAATGAATTAAGACTGAGGTGGACACTGTACCAAAAGCAATGAATTAAGACTGAGGTGGCCACTGTACCAAAAGCAATGAATTAAGACTGAGGTGGTCACTGTACCAAAAGCAATGAATTAAGACTGAGGTGGCCACTGTACCAAAAGCAATGAATTAAGACTGAGGTGGCCACTGTACCAAAAGCAATGAATTAAGACTGAGGTGGCCACTGTACCAAAAGCAATGAATTAAGACTGAGGTGGCCACTGTACCAAAAGCAATGAATTAAGACTGAGGTGGCCACTGTACCAAAAGCAATGAATTTAGACTGAGGTGGCCACTGTACCAAAAGCAATGAATTAAGACTGAGGTGGCCACTGTACCAAAAGCAATGAGTTAAGACTGAGGTGGCCACTGTACCAAAAGCAATGAATTAAGACTGAGGTGGCCACTGTACCAAAACCAATGAATTAAGACTGAGGTGGCCACTGTACCAAAAGCAATGAATTAAGACTGAGGTGGCCACTGTACCCAAAAACAATGAATTAAGACTGAGGTGGCCACTGTACCAAAAGCAATGAATTAAGACTGAGGTGGTCACTGTACCAAAAGCAATGAATTAAGACTGAGGTGGCCACTGTACCAAAAGCAATGAATTAAGACTGAGGTGGCCACTGTACCAAAAGCAATGAATTAAGACTGAGGTGGTCACTGTACCAAAAGCTATGAATTAAGACTGAGGTGGTCACTGTACCCAAAAGCATCCAATTATGTAGTTGACATTAAAGTTTAACAATATATAACTATAAGATAACTCTAAAAATCCTTAGTTATTTATTATCGATGACAATCAATTAGTTGATTTATTAGTGGCGATCAATTAATTTTTATATAGGAAAGTGAAATTAATTTTGCTTTATTGAGAGAAATGTCGGAGGCCTTTTCCCTAATTAAAGCTTTTTTAAAAAAAAAAAAATATTAAAAAAAAAAATTAATTTGTTTTAGATTTCTTTTGAAGTTAACTCCTTGTCTTTCTGTTTTTCTTTTGTTCCAGCCGGACCCTGGACAGACTCAGCCGTAGACACAAAAGTAAATACCCGTGTTTGCTGTATGTCAATTGATAGATCTAGTAGTGCGGCATTTAGCCTTGACAGTGACTGGGTTTGTTCTATCTTCCATTGTCCATACGTATACTGTTTCTCTGGTAACGTAAACAGAGTTGTGGTTATTGGATACACTACTTCTCTGTATAGTAAGTGGCGATGTATTGGTGGGGGGGGGGAAGAGGGTAGTTTACCAAGGCGCAAGAGGCGGGAACGGGTAAAGGGCTTAGGGCTTTGCTCAAACGTATACACACGGGTTGGTGTTTAAAAGGACATGCCACATTTGGTGTTTTGACGAAAGTAGCACATGGCTTGTCACGTGATTTTTTTTTCTAAAGTAAAAGTAAAAAAAACAAAAAAACAAGACACATATCAGTTAGTAACAAGGTTACAAAGACAGTTTGTGTGGAAACTCAAACTCAAAATCGGCCCCCGAAGTGGTTCAACCTCAGAACATCAAAATGAAATTCTATCAAAGACAAATGACAGGGAAGAATGGAGAAAGAATGTTGGCAGATCTTGTGTGGTGCCCAAGCGGTCCAGCAGACCAAAGGATAGCTGAAAGTGAATGTGAAGTTAGATGTGACCTTGGCCTAACTGATGTCTTATAATTAAAATCTAATTGATGTAATTGTTTTGTAAAGGGTCAATCTCTTATTCAAATCCTCCAGAAAAAAATAATTCCTTTAAAAAAACAATCCTTTAGCTTAATGCTGTATTCATATCATTGCATGATTCAGTTCAGTAGTTAATATTAAAAACTACTTATTAATTGTTGTTTTAAATTATGCCTAACTAATATACATACTAAATAGATTTTTTCTCTTTAAAAAAGTAATATTTTTGTAGTGCAAATGTAGTAGTTAGTTTGACAAAACTTACTTAACTTAGCAATACAAGTGTAAAAAAAAACTTTTTTTTCGACAAAAATTCTAAAACCATTTGCACAAATGTGTCATCTCCCCTTCGTGTTAGCTATTATTAAAAGTTAATAGTTATAAAAATGGTGTATATTTATGGAAAAACTGCTTGCATAAGTGATTTAAAAAATAAGATTTTTCGCTTTCAGAAAAGAAAACAGTAGCCGTTGCACCAGAACTTTGAATGATCTAAAATATTATGATGTCGGATTTTCCTTTTTTTTTTGTTCTAAACGGGACGGACAAACAGACGCTTGGACGGACGGACAGACATTCCACACAAAACAAATAGCGGCTTTTTCCCTTTCGAGAGCCGCTAAAAATACTTGTAAACTTTTTACATGTTTCGGATGTTCCTTTAGAGTTGAAGATAATCTACTTCCTAGACCAAGCTTACACAGGACGACGGGGGATATCAGCGGGCGGGATATGAACCTTAGACCATCGTGACAACCGAATGACAGTCCAGGGCGCATACCGCACGACCAGTCACTCCTATGTTAAGGTAAAGTAGAGCTCCCCATTTTAGATCTTATAGGGCAGATGATGTAAAGGCCATCTGTTTGTGTGGCCTACAGTTAACGAGGGTGTCATGTGGCCAGCACAACCACCAACCGCCTTTACTTTTCCCCAACTAATGTCAGGTACCCATTAGATCTGGGTGGACTCAGAGGCGCCCGAAGATCCCGAAATTAAAAATCCCAGTCTTCACCAGGATTCGAACCCAGGACACCGGCTCGGAAGCCAATCCACGTTTATCAGACCTGTGACGTGGCAATGAGCTATTGGTCTAAACTACCCACAGGTTGTGACGTTGCAGGTCAGTGTTCAGGCCTTTTATAACGAAACGGTCTCAAACAATAGGCCTCATTCACCAAAAACGAACTGTCACGTGATACTATTGATAAAACAACGAAAAAAAAAACACTTTTTCACGTGATAACCATCGTGGTTTAAAGTTAGATTGTAATTTGTTTAGAAGAAATAGAGACGCACGAGACTTAATGTTGTTTGTTTACGATTGGTCAATGAGGTCCATTCATACTAAATACTTTAAAGTCTCGGTGATACTTACTAAAGATGTTAAAGACATTGGGAAATTAAGATTGTTTACACGAAATCCAACTTGCTGATTTTTTAATTAAGAAACACAAAAATGTATTGGGCAACGCTTCATATTTGTTTGTTTGTTTCTTCAAGCAGACCAGTACGATGGGGCCATCTTGATGTTTCCTCGGGGCTATCATGGCTTGGACGTCTCGATGCAGTCAATTGTCAGTTGTAGAGAAGCGTCTTGGCTCTATTGATGTCAAGCACTACGATATGGAAAATTGAAGAGAAAAAAAAGACTTTTACTGTTATTCACATGTCACATGAGTATGAGTGTGTTTCTTTCCTGTGCGTGTCTTTATTATTAGCTATTATCATTTTGTACATAACGTTGTATAGTTTGAGAGAATGATTTCAATTTGTAATTCCAGAGTTCCTGAAATGGACGAATGCTTACATTACAAAGAACATTCAGATAACAAAGTGTATTAATTGACTGTGTAAATACAGTGGTTGTATAAAATAAATGATTCATATCATATATTTCTTTATTTATATTAATATTACAATTAAATCTACATATATTCAAGTAAGAGTAGTGTGTATTATTAAGTATATACACATCGTGATTAAAAACTATGCACATATAGAGGCTCGAAATGATTATTCTTAATTGCAGCATGGACTTTGGTTTGACAGATTTTAAAAAATAATTCTATCAATTGGCAGAATAAAAAACAACACATAAGTTAAGAAAAAAAAAACCCTGTTAAAAACCAATAAGATTAACTCCTTAACTAATGTACCAGGATTAATGGTACATTTTATAAGGATTCCCTGGTACATCTGAATATGTGTGTCGTTACAATATATAGATTGTTTTGGCAGGTGCGGGTGAGCAACTTGCTTTTTGATTTTGTCTTAGCACCAAGCACCCAGTGGTGTGGCAAGCTGTGGCGGGATAGCACTTTATTGTCTGAGGGCTGCTCGGCTTAAGGCAGGCAGTAGCTATCCAGTGAGGCTAAAAAGCCCCTCCTACCGTCAAGAGTGGTCCCTGGTGTTCCAGCTTATGCCAATCAGCGTGGAACTTATCACCGGTAACTACCACTCTCCGTGTTTTTTTTTCAAAAACATTACCGTTAGGGATGGAGGACCTCTCCATTGCTGGGGGAAAGCAGGATGCCAGGACATCCGCTCTGTTATCAGTAACAGACGCCTTGGCTGGCTTGGCCACGTTTGCAGAATGCCAGTAGGTCGACTTCCACAAGACATCCTGTATGGCGATCTAATAGAGGGCAGGAGAGCCGCTGGTCGCCCACTTTTACGTTATACGGATGTATGCAAACGCGACATGAAGCTCTTCAAAATCGACACTAGCAACTGGGAAAAAGTAGCACTGGATAGATCCACATGGTGAGAGAGCATGAAGGAAGGGTCTCGGATTGCAGATGTCATACACAACAGAAGCAGAAAGAAGGGTGAAAATGCAACGGCGCCTGGTGATCACATTTGCCCAACCTGCTATCGTAGCTGTGTATCAAGGACTGGCCTCTTTAGTCACACAAGAAGTTGCAAAGGGAAAAGATCGTCTCTCGAGACGTAAAATGCCACAGATAAGAAATAGAACAAGTTTATGCAAAAACTCTGGAATAAATACAAATGTTAAAATTAGACCAGGCTCAATTAAGGGTTGAGTTGGGATATTGAATTTTTGGAACATCGGCGCAATTTCGGTAATGTCGTGCTGTTTTTAACGTTCATCTATCTATCTCTCTATCTATCTATCTATCTATCTATCTATCTATCTATCTATCTCTCTATCTATCTATCTATCTATCTATCTCTCTATCTCTCTATTCTCTATCTCTCTATCTATCTATCTACCTATCCATCTATCTATCTATCTATCTATCTATCTATCTATCTAT